>NC_057718.1:46603822-46673747 GCF_004010195.1 Chiloscyllium plagiosum
TTCCCTTCCAATTTAGGTGCAATCCATCCTTCTTGTACCCCTAAGGAGATTCCAATGATCCAAAAATGTGAATCCTTCTCCCATACACCAGCTCCTCAGCCATGCATTCATCTGCTCGACCCTCCTATTCCTGCCCTCACTAGCTCGTAGCACTGGGAGTAATCCAGATATTGCTACACTTGATGACCTCCTTTTTAAATTTCTGCTTAACTCTCTGTAATCTCCCTTCTCAACCTTTTCCCTTCCTATAACGTTGGTTCCAATGTGGACAGTGACCTCCTGCTGGCCCCTCTCCCCCGGGAGAACATTCTGCATCCTCTCTCAGACATCCTTGATCCTGGGACCAGGGAAACAACACACCATTCTGCTTTTTCTCTGCTGGCCACAGAAACGTCTGTCTGTACCTCTGACTACAGAATCCCCTAACACAATTGATGTCTTGGAAGCCGATGTACCGCTCGTTGCATTTGAGCCAATCTCAATACCAGAAACTTGGGCTTTTCATGCTATGTTCCCCGGAGAATCCATCACCCCCTACATTTTTCAAAACAGCATACTGTTTGAAATGGGTATATCCACAAAAGACTCCTGCCCTAGATGCCGACCTCTCTCACCCTTCCTGGAGTTAACCCATCTATGTGATTGTATCTGAGACTTTCCCCCCTTACTATAACTGCCATCCATCACATACTGTTGCTGTTGCAAATTCCTCATTGCTTCTATCTGTCTCTCCAACCGATCCACTCGATCTGATAAGATTCTGATCATTCGGGACATCTTGCAAACTCAGTCCAGGGAGTGTTCCACAGTCAAATGGAATATCATATAAATTCAGTCCGCAGAATAGGTCAGAGATAAACAGGGTGTTTGACGAGTCCATCCATGGCATTATTGAGGCTACAATCAGCTCTATTTTAGGGATTGGCATAGTTATATTATTTAAGTGAGGGAATAATTAGAGTTAGATGGGGCAATTATATGCAGTGGGGTAGGATCTAGTAAGTTATGGGAGGAGGGTATATAGTCTTGACAAGAGGAAGTGAATGAATGAAACTCAGGGTCTCTCTGGTCTTGATATGGGGAGAGCCAGCATGAGCATTGTCACCTTATGAAGAGCTCAAGGACCAAAACAGGGATATTGATTGCAATATAGGAAACCTCAACTGGAACAAGTGGACAGTGAAGGGTCACGGATGAAACAGGTTACAAAAGAGCTGGGAACGTGAAGAATGGAAGATAATGAGGATCACAGGGGAAGCCTGCAACTCACTGCAGCAAAACTAATTTCTGAAACTCACTGGCTTTATCCAATAATCAACTGCACATTAAGCTTTCAATTTTGAGAAGGTTATGCCCAAAGTGGGAGGAGTAATTGTAATTTTTCCAGAAAGGCCCAGAGTTGATGGCTGGAATGTTTGGCCAACTGAAGGGCCACTCCAGTAATCAAGAGTCCAGTGATCATTCAATGCTAACCAACTGCCTCAATTTCCAGTGTGTCATACCATCCAACTATAAGTTAATCTATGAAGAGATGTTTGATTGCCAGCATGTAATACCTCAGGTCTAACAAAAATTAATTACTACTACAACTAATGAGAGTGATAGATGACACATCAGTCCCCTTCAAATTCAGAGCATTCTCCCAATTTTCCTCATCCTATACTGCATGACATCTTCAGATTGGGTAGAACATGCCCAACATTAACACTTTCAGAACTGTTCCCTTATACAGGGAAAAAGTGAGGACTGCAGATGCTAAAGATCAGAGTCGAGAGGGGGGTGCTGGAAAGGCACAGCAGGTTAGGCAGCGTTCAAGGATCAGGAGAAACCTTCTAATTCTCATTTATGTGCTGTGCAACAACAGCATCTGAAAATACAGCAGATACGCAGTGATGACATCCAGCTCCATCAGATCGTGACTGGTTTTACCAGTAGTCAATCTAATATTCATGCAAAGTCATCACGCATGCTGCATCTAAGTCTGTCCCTTTAAGTTACTATGTGCCCTCAAAATAAAGCTTTGAGGAAATTTATCACCACATCACTTGATTGTCCACAATTTCAGTGTTGTTAGATTATCAATATGAGAAGGTTTGAAGCTATTGTTTTCAGCCTATCCTTCAAACTCTTGTTATCTAACTATCAACTTCAACTCCCTTCCTGGCGACTGTCTCAAACGTAACCAGCAACCTTGACATCCTATTTGACCCTGAGCTGAAATTCCAATCCTATAAATCTCCAGCACCAAGACTGTGTTCTTTCACTGCTGTGGCCTACCCCTGCCTCAGCCCATCTGAGCACCATCTAAATTTGTAAATAGTTCATTTACACATTCAGACATCTGGACCATATTGCAGGTAGATCTTAATAATTCTGAAGACAGTCCTACTAAATGTAGACTACTGCACTTCAATTTTAGTTGGAGCTGCTGAATGCTTAAAGAAAGTCTTATCTGGAGAAGGTACATGGTAATAGTTGAATTTTGAAAAAAAAAATTAAATGAAAAGTCAATAACACAATAAACTCCATGCTTTTGCTATCTCCAGCTTTAACTATTTTCATGCTGCTTTTCTCTATCTTGTACCTGCTACAAACTGGAGTTCATGCAAAACTCTGCTCCCTGTCCTGGAAACCCATTCCCCCTTTTGCTCACTGAATGTCACAGAGCCTGTCCTGGAACTCCATGATTTTAAAATTCTTACACATGTTTAAGTTTATCCATGTTGTTAACTCTTCCTGCAGTCCAATAATCCTCAGAGATATCTTTTGATTCCTCCCCACTTGTCCATCTCAAACGTCTTTCACCTTGCCTTCTGGTAGTAATATCTGTAGCTATATGGGCCGAAGAGTTTGGTGCTGGAAAAGCACAGCCAGTCAGGCAGCATCCGAGGAGCAGGAGAATCGACGTTTCGGACATAATTCCTGATGAAGGGCTTATGCCTGAAACGTTGATTCTCCTGTTCCTTGGATGCTGCCTGACCTGCTGTGCTTTTCCAGCACCCCACTCTTAACACTGCAAGGGCTCATCAGTTCATCAATGTTCACTTTGATGTAGGGAGATGGTGGGGATATAGCAGAGGAATGACTTGAGGAAGAGTGCTGTGTAGGGGCTTCAGGACACTGTGGGAATGAGCACGCACATCATTGAGCATAAGTCTGTATGTAGGCAAAGTTAAAACACTCATGTCTTTTTTCCCCTCATTCTAAACATTGATTAAGATTAATGTACATTCTCTACTGAATTATTTAGATTAGTCATTTTCACAAGATTTACTGTGGCATAGCAACAGCACATGCACAAGCACATCTTGACAAAGAAGGCCATGTCTCTGCAAAGTAATGTCACCACTCTGTCAGGGTACATATTGTACTGCTTTTCAATTGCCACATCTTGGTAACTCTGTCATACTCGCCAAAGAGGGCAACTAGAGATCAATTCAACATCAGGGAACCACACACATAGTTGGGAATTGGACTCAAGGAACTATAAATAACTCTCAGGGAAATTAATGTTAATAATAAAGTTTAAGGGAGGATCTTGGATCTGGGATGTCTGATTGCGGGACACCGATAATGTGTCATATGAGACTGATAACAGAGTGTGTCAGTAGGTTCAAAACAAGAAAACATTTGTCAGGGGCTCTCAAAGCCATGCAAGAAAATCTAAGAGGATGAGGTTAGAAATGGCAATATTACATATCAAGGTCTCATAATTTTCAACTTGAATGGAAAGAACAAAATTTTGTAAGCCAAGATATGGAAGCTAAGGCATTGCAAAGATATAGTGAAGGTTAGTTGCATTCTGCAATACCACCGGGATAGACAATAGACAATAGACAATAGGCAGGAGTAGATCATTCTGCCCTTCGAGCCTGCACCACCATTCAATATGATCATGGCTGATCATCCTTAATCAGTATCCTGTTCCTGCCTTATCTCCATAACCCTTGATTCCACTATCCTTGAGAGCTCTACCCAACTCTTTCTTAAATGAACCCAGAGACTGGGCCTCCACTGCCCTCTGGGGAAGAGCATTCCACACAGCCACCACTCTCTGGGTGAACAAGTTTCTAATAGCCAGAATGTCTTTCCTCAAATTTGGAGACCAGAACTGCACACAGTACTCCAGGTGTGGACTCACCAGGGCTCTGTACAGCTGCAGAAGAACCTCTTTGATTCTATACTCAATCCCTCTTGTTATGAAGGCCAGCATGCTATTAGCTTTCTTCACTACCTGCTGTACCTGCATGCTTACCTTTACCTAAATTGATTCCACTTAGGTAGTAATCTGCCTTCCTGTCCTTGCCACCAAAGTGGATAACCATACATTTATCCACATTAAATTGCATCTGCCATGCATCTGACTACTCACCTAACCTGTCCAGGTCACCCTGTAATCTCCTAACATCCTCCTCACATTTCACCCTGCCACCCAGCTTAGTATCATCAGCAAATTTGCTAATGTTATTACTAATACCATCTTCTATATCATTAACATATATTGTAAAAAGCTGCGGTCCCAGCACTGATCCCTGCCGCACCCCACTGGTCATTGACTGCCATTCCGAAATGGAGCCGTTTATCACTACTCTTTGTTTCCTATCAGCCAACCAACTTTCAATCCAAGATAGTACTTTGCCCCCAATACCATGTGCCCTAATTTTGCTCCCTAACTCCTATGTGGGACTTTATCAAAAGCTTTCTGAAAGTCCAGGTACACTACATCTACTGGATCTCCCTCGTCCATCTTCAGAGAGAGTGTGAAACGCACGAGAAGACATCTGAGGACATGTACAGCTCAGTAGTAATCACCAGGAGTAGATTTTCCATTGTGACATACGTTGTTGATATCGGGACCATTTTCGTGCAAACATCGAGGTGATGTGGTTGCAGAAATGTTTGATGTATTGCAGATGTTGTCATGCTGACATTGTTAGTCCAGATAAGGTTTGTACATGTACTTTAGATTTTGTGAAGCTGATGACATTAGACAATAGACAATAGCAATAGGTGCAGGAGTAGGCCATTCGACCCTTCGAGCCAGCACCACCATTCATGATCACGGCTGATCATTCACGATCATAATGAATGGTGGTGCTAGCTCGAAGGGCCGAATGAGATCAGAACCAGAGTAAAAATGATAAGTCACCATTTTATTGTGAAAACGATAACCTATCTCAAACAAAGAGTTAAATACAGCAAACATAAGCTTGAGAGCAACTGTATAAATGCAGCATAATATGAACAGAAAAGTCTGTCTTTCCTGTGTCGAATTTGTACAGCCCACTACATTTCCCAAGTTTTTAAACGCATGGACAACAGAAACCCGTTAATCTGACAGACCACTCACAGTAAAGCAGCCCATACGGTGAAGCTGGCCCCCTTTCCAGTCAGTATTTATAGCAACTGGGAGACAAGAAAGGGTCTCAGTAAAATCAGAAGCAATTTCTTGACAACAAACAACCTCTGAAGAACTCCTTTCAAAGTTCTAAATTTCACATTAAAATGCTTTTAATGATCATAATAGCAGGAGGTGAAATGTCTGTCAATTTCAGTAAGCTAATGGTCAGGAATTTGGCTGTGCCCTGCACTCAGGTTATATGGGCAATGCCAGCTTTGCTCCAGACACTGCCAAGCTGTATGTGTGTGTGTGTGTGTTCATGTGCATGTCACTGTGCCACCTAGTGGTGGCCTTCACAATAATCACAGCCTTTTCTGTTCATGTTATGCTTGCATTGACACAATTGGTCTCAGGCCTCTGTTTGTTATATTTAACATTCCTCTTTGAGATGGGTATTTACTTGCTTTATCTATTCAAAAAACAAATGGTGTTTTATCATTTTAAATCTTGTTCTGATCTCACCAGCTCCTGTAAAATGTAAAGTGCATGTACAAACCTTGCCCTTGACCAATGTCAGCGCCACAACATCTATAATATATTGAACACTTCTTTAACCACATCATCCTGGATGTTTACATTGAAATGGGTCCTTGCATCAAAGATGCTTCAAAAACCCCAGAGATGGGTAGATCTGTTGGAGTCTGTCAAAGCATGATACATTATGCCATCATAGATTATCTCATAGATAAAGAGCTCCATGCCCAGATTGGCCCAGGGTCGATCAGGAAATTCTGTATAAATACGAGGTGCCTGTCATTCGTTTCTGTGTTTATCAAGTGTATTACAATTGATCACTCATTCCACTAACTGTTTCAGAATCACTGGCCATAAATATTTCCATAAGCTCTCGCTTTGCAATTGGTTATGTTAAAGTGTCCTTGGTGAATCCGCTGAAAAATGTCAACAATGAATGAGGAGTTACCAGTGGATCATCAAAAAAAAACCCATGAAATTGTGAACAGTAGAGAATGCTGTTTGTCTTTGAAGTAAACCTTCATGGTACAATCCGTTAGCTTAGCTCCAGGCTATCATTGGATGCAATATGTGCACGCAACAATGTATTCTTTTCACCTTCTTTGGTTAGGTCAAATATTTTGGTTGTCTGAGCATAAGACAGTACTTTAATACCAAAAGCATTGTTATCATGTATCAGTGCATCAACTCTGGGTCTAGAAAGAGCAACTGTCAATGTCTGCTCCTTGGCTTGGACGTATAGAGTCTTGTGTGAGAATCTCGTAAGTATGAGACAACAGGACATGGGGGAATTTTCATTAATTTTTTTTCATCTAGCTTGGACTGAACATTTATGTTCAGTCTCAATCATGACTTTGAGGTCCAGAGTATAATCAGAATTTGTTTAACTGCCTGTGTATCCACTAAAACCTCCTTGTCAATGAAAGCATACTGGGTTTTCATATTTGATAACATCCTAGAAGCATTATTAAGTGAGTTTTCAACATCTTTCCAGCTGTACCTGAAAAAGAATTTCCCCAATGCATGTGACTGAGGCATTCACAGGAATAAGTGTGTGATATGATGGACGAAGACAGCAGTGGAGGTCAGCATGTCCTTAATCATCTGAAAGACCGTGAGTTACTCTGCGTCCCAATACAATGCTTGACACTTCCTTAGGAGATTTCTTACAGGTTCCATCACAAAGGCAAGGTATGGTAACAATGTAGCCAATTGATTCAGCAAACCCAGAAGCCGTTATGGATTGTGCACCAATTTTGGAGTTGAGAAGTCTTTGACCACCTTGATTTTCTGGGGATTGGCTAGTACCCCAGCCTTGCTGAAATTAATGGAACCCCTAACATTCACATATTATCCAGCATAAAGGCCGAGTCTTTTCATAGAGCTGGGTAATTTCAGCATTTGTCAGTATAGAATCTATGTGGCATACCATATCATCTACTCCCTGTGAAATGTAGGATATTCTGTATTGAAAAATCTCTTGGCCAGAAGCAATACCAAAGGGTAATCTACTTAAGTGATATCAACTGAATAGGGAAATTAAGATAGCTAGGTAAAAACAATGACTGCAGATGCTGGAAACCCACCCCCACCCCCACCCCCACCCTCCTCTAGCTTATCTCTCCACGCTTCAGGCTCTCTGCCTTTATTCCTGATGAAGGGCTTTTGCCCGAAACATCGATTTTACTGCTCCTCGGATGCTGCCTGAACTGCTGTGCTCTTCCAGCACCACTAATCCACAATTAAGATAGCATTGAGAGTGTGGTGCTGGAAAAGCACAGAAAGTCAGGCAGCATCCGAGGAGCAGGAAAGTTGACGTTTCAGGTCGGAACCCTTCATCAAGAATGAGACTGGGAGCCTTGGGAGTGGAGAGATAAATGGGAGGGGAGGGTGGAACTGGGGAGAAGATACCTGAGAGTGCAATAGGTGGTTGGAGGTGGGGGTAAAGGTGATAGGTCGGAAAGGAGGGTGGAGCGGATAGGTAAGAAGGAAGATTGACAGGTGGGACAGGTCATGAGGGCAGTGTTGAGCTGAAAGATTGGAACTGGGGTAAGGTGGGGGGAGGGGAAATGAGGAACCTTGTGAAGTTCACATTGATGCCTTAGGGTTGAAGGATCCCGAAGCGGAAGATGAGGTGTTATTCCTTCAGGCATCGGGTGGTGAAGAGAGTGGCGATGGAGGAGGCCCAGGACCTGCATGTGGCAGAGTGGGGGGGAGTTGAAATGTTCACCACAGGGAGGTGGGTTTGATTGGTGCAGGTATCTCGGAGAAGTTCTCTAAAGTGCTCTGCAAGAAGGCATCCAGTCTACCCAAATGTAGAGGAGACCGCATCGGGAGCAATGGATACAATAAATGATATTTATTGGTGGATGTGCAGGTGAAACTTTGATGGATATGGAAGGCTCCTTTGGGGCCTTAGACAGAGGTAAGGGAGGAGATGTGGACGCAGGTTTTGCAATTCCTGCGGTGGCAGGGGAAGGTGCCTGGATGAAGGGTGGCTTGTTGGGGGCGTGGACCTGACCAGGTAATCGTGGAGGGAACTGTCTTTGTGGAAAGGGGATGGGGTGGGGAGGGAAATATATCCCTGGTGTTGGGGTCCATTTGTAGGTGGTGGAAATGTTGGCGGATGATGCGATTTCTGAGGAGGTTGGTGGGGTGGAAGATGAGGACCAGGGGGTTTCTGTCCTTGTTGTAGTTGGAGGGGTGGGGTTCGAGGGCGGAGGTGCAGGACATGGATGGGATATGTTGGAGGGCATCTTCAACCATGTGAGGGGAAATTTCAGTCTTTAAAGAAGGAGGCCATCTGCTGCGTTCTATGGTGGAACTGGTCCTCCTGGGAGCAGATGTGGTGGAGGAATTGGGAATAAGGGATAGCATTTTTTGCAGGAGGTAGGTTTGGGAGGAGGTGTAATCCAGGTAGCTGTGGGATTCAGTTGGTTTGTAGAAAATATCAGTGTTGAGTCGGTCATTGTTGATGGAGATGGAGAGGTCCAGGAAGGGGAGGGATGGTCCAGGTGAAATTAAGGTCGGGGTGGAATGTGCCGGTGAAGTTGATGAACTGTTCGACCTCCCACATCAATGTAGTGGAGGAAGAGGCGGGGAGCGGTGCCGATGTAACTCTGGAAGATGGACTGTTCTACGTAGCCGACAAAGAGATAGGCATAGCTGGGGCCCATGCGGGTTCTTATGGCTACTCCTTTTGTCTGGAGGAAATGGGAGAAATGCTATCTCGTATTCCCAATTCCTCCGCCTCCGCCACATCTGTTCCTCCATGACTACCTAGTCAGGTCCACGCCCCCAAACAAGCCACCCTCCCTCCTGGCACCTTCCCCTGCCACCGCAGGAATTGCAAAATCTGCGCCCACACCTTCCTACTTACCTCTGTCCAAGGCCCGAAAGGAGCCTTCCACATCCATCAAAGTTTCACCTGCACTTCCACACATGTCATTCACTGTATCCATTGCTCCCGATGCGGTCTCCTCTACACTGGGGAGACTGGACGCCTCCTCGCAGAGCACTTTAGAGAACATCTCCGGGACACCCGCACCAATCAACCCTACCACCCCATGGCTGAACATTTCAACTCCTCCTTCCCACTCTGCTGAGGACATACAGGTCCTGGGCCTCCTCCATCACCACTCCCTCACCACCCGACACCTGGAGGAAGAACGCCTTATTCTCTGCCTCGGGACCCTTCAGCCCCAGGGCATCAATGTGGATTTCACCAGTTTCCTCATTTCCCCTCCCCTCACTTTACCCCAGTTCCAACCTTCCAGCTCAGAACTGCTCTCATGACCTGTCCCACCTGTCCATCTTCCTTCTTACCTATCCACTCGACCCTCCTCTCTGACCTATCACCTTTGCCCATACCTCCATCCACCTATTGCACTCACAGCTACCTTCTCCCCAGCCTCACCCCTGTCCCATTTATCTCTCCACCCCCAAGGCTCCCAGCGTCATTCCTGATGAAGGGCTCCAAATCGAAACGTCAATTTTTCCTGCTCCTTGGATGCTGCCTGACCTGCTGTGCTTTTCCAACAACACACTCTCAACTCCGATCTCTCGCATCTGCCGATCTCACTGCCTCCTAATTAAGGTAGCGAGCAGTTGGGATTTTTCATCCAGAGGGACATACCAAAATCAATATTAGCATACAACCTTGTAAATATTCTACTGGACCATGTCCTCTGATTGTTCTTTTTACATTTTCTGTTAGTGGGTGAGGGATTTTCCTAGATGTAAAGAGACATACAGACTTGGTGTCAGTCTTATAAGGAGCTTCTAGCTTTCTCAGTCCAGCAAACAATTTGGGATATTGTGGTTGGAAAGCACTTTTGATAGCGTTTGTGTGAGTTCCTAAACTCTGTGCAGGAGATTGAGGGAAATGCATATCTCAATAAAGAAGATTGCTGTTAGCTGTTAATGTATGCTTTCTCCTCATATGTGTGATCTTTGAGTTTCAGTATGATATGAAATGTGTCTTTAACCATAGGAATCATACCTCTGGCTGCACACAGCTTTAAGTCAGGTGGTATAATGTTCATCTCCACCATGAGGTATCAACTAAGATGAACATGACATTGGCAGGAATAAACAGTTTAGACATGATGGTTTAAGCTTTCACATGAGTGACTTCTGTCAAATCTACATCAGGTGACTGTTTAATTTCTCCTGTGGATCGGAATGTAGTTTTCCTAAATAGCTGCACTTTGGTAAAACAAACAAGGGCAGGACTTATACAATTAAAGGTAGGGCCTTGGGTGGTGTTGTAGAACAGAGAGACCTAGGCATTCAGGTACATAATTCTTTGAAGCTTGCGTCATATGTAGAAAGGGTGATTAAGAAGGCATTTAGCACACTTGCCTTCATTGCACAGACTTTTGAGTAGTATTCCAGCAGTGGTCTGACAAGTGCCTTGTATAATTTTAGCAAAACTTCCCTATTTTGTATTCCATTCCTATAGACTTAAAGGCCACCATCTATTTTACCTCAGCACTGATCCCTGTGGCACTCCATGAGTTACAGGTTGTGATCCTAAACTTTATCCCAACTCTCTGTCTTCTACTAGTTAGTTAATCCTCTATCCACACTAATATATCACACCCAAAACCATGGGCTCTTATCTTGTTAAGTGGCCTTATATGCGATGCCCTACATACAAAGGTTTCTTTTGGAAATCAAAATATATGTTACATCTAATGGCTCTCTTTACATCTAGTGGCTCCCTGCTTGTTTACCTCAAAGAACTCTAATAAATTATTCAGACATGATTTCCTCTTCGCTGAGTCATACTGACCCTGCTTGAACATATTATGTGTTTCTAAATGCTGTTCTAGTACATCTTTTGTAGTGACTCTAACATTTTTCCAAAGACTAAGCTAACTGGGCCTATAGTTTCTGTGTTTTGTCGCCATCTCTTTTTGAAAAAGGGTGTTATGTTGGCAGTTTCCAGCCCTCATGGACTTTTCCAGAACTTAAGAACTCTTGGAAGGTTATTACCAGTACATTCTACTATATACAACCCATTAAGATCAGGGGACTTATCAGCCTCAGGCCCATTATTCTCTCCCTAAGATTTTTTTCTCCAGTGGTGGTTATTTTATTTATTTCCTCTTCCACCCCTCTTTTGTCCTTAAATATTTAGAATCTCTAGAATGCTATTGATGTCATCTTCCTTGAAGACCGATGCAAAGTATTTGTTCAACTCTTCTGTCATTTCCTGGCTCATCATTATTTCCCCAGCCTCATTTTCTAAAGGGCCTATGTTTACTGTTGCCTCTCTCACTTTTTAAATATATTTAAACAAGATCTGACTGTCTGTTTTTATGTCACTTGCTAGTTTGCCCTCATACTTTATTTTCTCCCTTTGTATTAATATTTTCAGTCATCTCATCCTTGCTTTTAAAATTTTCCCAAACCTCTGATAAGCCTGCCTGGAGTGGAGGCTGGCACAGGGCAGCAGTTCTGGAGCAGAGGCTGGTGCAGGGAAAGGGATCCCAGAGTGGAGGCCGGTGCAGAGGAAGCAAGCCATGGAGTGGAAGCTGGTGCAGGGAGACGTCCCAGAGTGCAAGCCAGCACAGGGAAGCGAGTCCCGTAGAAAAACATATCTTGGAGCAGCTGAGAACTGGTGCAGAGTGGACTGGAGGCTTGGACTGAAACACGGACAGTTGTTGGACTGAGTCTGGCACGGGTGGTCAGACCATGTGTGAAAGGCCCTGCACTGAGCTATTGCAATGTAATGTTTATTTGTAATTTGTTTATCTGACAATAATATCTATCCTTTTAACTATGTCATGTTTCTTAATTATACTATGATTCACTATAAAGTAATGTAACCACTTTTTTATTCCTCTTTTTGTATCTAAAATGTGTACCAAGGTACTTTGTACCTAAGATAGTGCCATAAGTGACATTGGAAGCTTTTCACATTGCGCCTGTATTTCTGTATTTGTATTTCTACATCTGTATTTCTGTACTTGAGTGTAAGGGACAATAAGGGATATTCTATTTTGAATTCAAATTCTATACCACTGATCTTTGCCACATTGTATTTTTCTTTTCCTTTTAAATTGATTTTGTACTTAACTTCCCTGGTTAACTATGATCAGTTTATCTACTTCCTAAATTTCTTCTTCCTCAGTTGGATATATCTTTGCTGTAAACCATGAACCATTTTGTTTTAAATGCCAGCCAAAATCTTCTTGAAAAGAAGTTTGTTCCCTTGCTATATTGAACTATTCTTAAAGGCTTTATTCCAAGACATGAATGTATGTATTTTGCTGGAAATTATTTGATTTCTTGCTTAGTCTATTCTTCAAACTTTAGCACATTTTCAAGAGGTGAAATTATGCTACAATGAGTACATCATTGGTGGAAGTTTGGACAGTTTTGTCTTCACTAATTTGCACTTTTAGAACCACACCTGTGGTGTGAGATTGCTAAGGATTTCACGTTGACCTTGCGGCGTGTGATATATTGGTCAGATGAGACGTTTGCTTCCTCTGGTCAGATGGTTTATTGGAATTTAAGTAGTCAATACACTGTGTATAACGCTCTGCATTAAATGGAATCTTCACTGTATAATCCTTCTTGAACGGTTTTCCCAACTCTGAATTTAACCTAGTATCCAGTCTAGAAGTTGTTCAAAATCTGAGGACTCATGTTTTCCATGACTGCCAATTCACTGAAAGCTTAAAATTTTCTCCAGGATAGATTGGTCTCGGTAAATGTTGATGCATTGTTTTAGCCTTGACAGGTACTTAAGTTGTTGATTATTTTCTTAATTTGTTAGGATGTTGTAAGGATGCTGTCCCCCTTGTATGAAACTCATTTAGTTGTCTTGTCAAATTCTTAGCTGATTTAAGGTTTTGTTGAATCTATTGATGTTAACATTGTTATTGCAGTACTAAAACAGTAAACTGTTAAAGTTATGATTTTTAAAATGTAAAGTTCAGGTTTCCTTTACCAATATGGTGTCTTCATAGAAATGAATGAAGATATCCCTTTTCCAAGATGGTTGAAGGAATCCCAAAGATCAATAGGTGGAAACTTGATCAAACTTGCTTCACTCAAAAAAAAATCAATGATTTCTTTCATTGCATCAAAGATGGCTGTTGTGATGTCATTGGCATTAAATTTTTCTGTCCATGGTATTTTCATGCTAAATTTGACACCATGTGATCAGATTCACAATCTTTCTCTTTATCTGATTTTTTTTGTAGTTTAATTAATAAAATTGATAAAACCGGGAGTTGCCAAATAAAACTTTTTACAAAAACAAAATAATATGAATAGGAAGGGTTTGGAGGGATTTGGGCCGGGTGCTGGCAGGTGGGACTAGATTGGGTTGGGATATCTGGTCGGCATGGATGAGTTGGACTGAAGAGTCTGTTTCCATGCTGTACATCTCTATGACTCTATAATTGTGGATACAGGAAATCAGAAACAATACCAATGCTGAAAAACTCAGAAGGTCTGGCAGCGAAATCAGAGTTAACGTTTTGGGTCTCGTGACCTTTCTTCAGAGTAGACTGATTTCTCTTCATAGGTGCTGCCAGACCTGCAAAACTTTGTGTTTGTCAAACCACTGAAATAATAATTATTTTACTGCCTTCACTGTTTAGGCTTTATGATTTTTATTCACCATTTATTTTCCGTTTCACTTGATTTTCTTTAAGCATATACCTGAAGAATTATCTTAACTTGCTATTGTTAATTTTTTCATCAAGTAAATGGTTTCAGACATTTCTTAACTCACTGTTAGAATTCTTAACTATGCTCCACAGCCTAGACTTAGAGTAAAAATAAAGCTGTATTGTTTCTTCCCTTAAGGGATCAAATTTGCTCTGGATGTCTAGTAGATTAGATTACATTAGATTAGATTACATTACATTACATTACAGTGTGGAAACAGGCCCTTCGGCCCAACAAGTCCACACCGACCTGCCGAAGCGCAACCCACCCATACCCCCACCCTAACACTACGGGCAATTTAGCATGGCCAATTCACCTGACCTGCACATCTTTGGACTGTGGGAGGAAACCAGAGCACCCGGAGGAAACCCACGCAGACACAGGGAGAACGTGCAAACTCCACACAGTCAGTCACCTGAGGCGGGAATTGAACCCGGGTCTCTGGCGCTGTGAGGCAACAGTGCTAACCACTGTGCCACCCACTAATTAGCTTTTCATCTATACTTCATTTGATTTTCTCCACTTAACTGTAAATGGGCTTATACTGCTCTCATCACTTTTTAAAAGGTTTGTTTCCCTTATTAATGGCTGTTTTAGTCTTTTTGAGATTTACAGTGTCCTAATTGTTCTCTGGAGCATTTTCTGTTCCATGATATTTTCCTCACAGCAGCTGTTCTGCTCTGTGTTGTTTTTTGGCTGTGAGTTAGTGTTAAACCTATCAAAAAAAAATTGAATTTTTGTCTTCTCCAGGTGAACTTTGGTCTGTTTCTTGTTCTTCACTGCTGCCATGATTTTTCAAAGCTGTCAATTCCATAACTGGCATCATCTTTTATTGTGTTCTTTGATGCCAAATAGTGAGTTTGAGTTCTTGACAGACTGGTCAAGGAGAAGGCAAAATCAAGAAATGTCTTCAAGCTTAGACTTCAAATTAATATTATTTATTAGATTTTTATGCTCATTCTCTCATACATCATCTCAGGGTTGCTCCAGCGTCCTGAAGCTCTTACACAATGCAAGTTCCTATCCTAATTCTTAACATTAACATCAGTGTTCCTGCGACTAATCTGAAGCAGCTTGATTCCAATGCCCAGGTAGTACACCTGCAGTTCCCCACTGATGAGCCAATCTCTAGTCACCTACTTTGCGATTATGAGAGAGGTAGCAGGGTGTAATAACTGAAAAGTAGCACTTCCTTTTGATGGTTACGTTCCACAACTTTCATTTTCAATAACCTTCCCAGCTCCTATTTGTATAATAAGACTAGAACCCACATTAGAGCAGTGCAATTCAGTATTTTTAATAAATGTGCGGAGTGTATAGCTTCAATCCATGTGCTACTGATTTGCTGTTAGAAGTTTTCTTTTCCTTTCCTTCATTCCAGCTACCCCAACATTTCCAGCTAGGTGGAGGGAGTCTAGAGAGCGATGTGCCCTGAAGGCTTTGAAAACTTCAGTGCGTGACTTCCAGGTGATCTTTGAGTTGAGAATGATGGTGGGGGGGTTCTTACCAGACCCGAACTGGTAAGCCCCACTAACGGGAGTGAGGGACATGGGAGCCAACAGTGGCATGTGGGAGTGGAAGACCCTTAAATAAGTCAGCCTATATTGGGCCAAGGATGCCCAGGCTCCTGGAGCTCTTACACAATACGAGTTCCTATCCTAAATGTTAACGTTAACTTCAGTGACTGGCAATAGGCAAGGGCCCTTGCCTATTACCAGTTCAACAATGCAAGTTCAGGCCTGCATCTCTCTGACCACTGGTTAAATCAATTGACCCAAAGCCTTCCACCACTCCCCACAACTAGAAAGATGGAGTTTCCAGCAGGAATGGGTAGGTGGGTGGGAGGGTCAGCACACGTGGCACTTTTGCAAACCGTTCAATGTGTTGTAGTTTGCTGCCACCAGCCTCTTTCTGTGACTGGGACTAAGGGCCTACTTGGTTCCCAGTGTTAAAGAAAAATGCCACTGAATCTTAACAAGAGACTGGACATAAACCAGATCCATGTTTAACCCTTGGGAGGATACATTTTGAAACTAAGACGATTGGGAAACTGAGAATAACATGCCTATCTTCTTCAAGATCCTGAGTTGTTCTGTCTTTCTCCACCCAAGTCCCTATGACATAATTAGATTGGGTAGAACTTAATGCAGTCTCCAACATTAATCCATTCAAAATTATTAGGTTATATAACAACAACCAATTCTGAAGGGCAGCAAAATTTAGCCGTCAGGCTGGGATTTTGCATTTTGGAATAAAATATGGTGCTCAATAATCCTTAAAGATCGCCACTTCCACTATGACCCAGGGCGGGTTATCTTGTATGACTACATGCTTTTCATTGTGATATTGAATAGGTGACCCTTGGTGAGACCTGCCAGGATATATATAGGTTTTAATGCAATATTCAAAGGAGACTGCTCTTGCACTACCACCCCCAGCCCAAACAGAAAGCAGAGCTTGTCATGGGGGCTATAAGTAGGTGAAAATGGGTTAGCTGAGCTGAAGGTACAGTGTCAGAACAGGACGAGGGTAAAGGATTATTTCCTCTGCTTAGGTATTCCAAGAGAAGGGACAGAAAATTGAATTTACTAGACCATTGAGAAACAAAATACTATTTCATGGGAGGTAAGGCTAGGGAAGTCAGCAAAGCATTGTAGATGTGTGAATTGTAGGACAAAACAAAAGGACAAACCTTTCAGAAGTAGCATTATACCTCCAACAAAGTAACTGGTAATTTACCAATTATTCATTACCTTTGGAGCACATAATCTGAAAAACAAAATTTTCCTGTTATTTGCTAGTTGGTTCATTGGCATAAGAAAAAAAATTACTGGTTTTGCTTCACTTGGCCTTTGTCATGCTTTGTATGACTTCACTGATCTTTGTTACACATCATTACAGGATGTGATTGTAGTGTTATGTGCATACAATGCGCTGGTTGAAATATATCAAAACATCTTACTGGGCTTATTTAATAATGCAAATCAGAACTCAAATCACGTACATTTGATTGTAATAGTCAGTCGGCATTCGTTTGGAATGTAAAGTACAAATTAATGTAAGTCATTTAGGCACGTTTTTAAAGTGGCTAACATAATTTGCGGAAAAAAAACATGCTAGCGTGAGTATTTGATTTAAAAGAAATATAATGTAATGATGACTAAGCCTGCACGGAAACGAACATAGGGCAAGTTCCTCAGTGATAAGCCCGCCCTTCTAACAGAAGGCACCTTTTCAACAGACCTGGGATTTCTTGGGAATTTAGTATTGGTTAACGTGATACAGGAAAGACTCATTCAAATTTCATCAATCGTGGAACGATCAACATCATTACATTAACATTTATTCAGCCAATATGTACTTGCACGTGTAAGTTAATTTTAAAATGATATCTTCATTTAGATTCTGATTCTTAACTTTAAGTAAGAATCTTCCTGATAATGGTTTGTAAAAATTTCTTTTTGTTTCGATGAATAACGGAATGCGCTGCGATTTGTTTTCCGCTATGTTGAACCTTGTGGTTTGCCGTAGGAATGATCGGTGGATTGGTGTTAATACGTAGGTTGTAGTGTTTAGGAGGGCATCGCCCTATTGCCCGGAAGCGGCTTTGTGGGATTGTTGAACTACAACTCCCAGAAGGCCGCACGCGCGGTCGTTGTGCGACCCCTGGGCGGAGGTGGGAGGCTGAGACCTGGAACCGGCCGCATTTAAATTCTGATTCTTAAGTTTAAAAAAAAATCGCTCTGATAGTGGTTTGTACAAAGGCCTGACCTTTTTTAGTGTTTTGATGTATAACGGAGTGCGCTGCGATTTGCTTTCCGCTTTTTTGAACCTTGAGGTTTACCGTAGGAATGTTTGGTGGAGTAGTGAGCACGCGTAGGTTGTAGTTTTTTAGGATGGCATTGTCCTATAGCCCGAAGCGGTGGTGCGGGATTGTTAAACTACAACTCCCAGAAGGCCTCACGCGCGGTCGTTGTGCGACCCCCGGACGGAGGTGGAAGCTGAGGCCTGGAGCCGGCAGCAGTGGGATCGACCAGGGTTTTAATCAGTATTCTGAATTAGTTAATTAGTCACCATTAATATGGGGTTTGATTCGAATATATTAGTTTCCTGTTGGTGACACCGTAAGTGGTGGTTTATATGTTCTTAAATTTATGATCCTTATTACGCCATTGAATGGTGTCAGCTGTGTTCAGGTGGCAGTGTTGTGGTCTCTGACACACAAGGTTCTCGTTCAAATCCCAAACCCTGGGGGCTTGAGCAAAAAAAAATCAAAGCTGATACACCAATGCAGTGCTGGGGGAGCAGCGGGGATATTCGTGACACTCACGCCCTAAATCAACATTAATGTTTGGGAGAATGTTGTGTTTCCTGTATTATATCAGTGACTGGCTGCACTTCAGAAGATGTTCATTAGTTCCATAGTGGTTTTAAGATTTTCAATGGTAATGGAAAGTACTCTTATCAATTGCAAGTCTTTCATTGCCGGCCTATCACATTAATCCAGTCTTGAAATGTTACAGCAGAGGATCAAATGATCTTTTGAAAAACTAAATGGAAGAGCAAGAATTTTTTTTTTCGCACAAGCGTTGTTCTAGTTCTTGAGGGTCTTGCCTCCTGATCGCTGAGTAGTATCCTCAAGCGACATATATAAACAATTCTTTCAAATGGAAAGAGATGCTTCTCGCCCCTTTTTGGACTATGGTTAATTGCCGAATTGGTTTTACTAGAACCAGCTAACTACTATTCATAGAGTCAGACTAAGATAATGATTTTTGTTAGATCATATCTTTGATGTATTTTTCACTAATAAATGTAGCTTGATTTGAGTTTACTTTCCTAACATTTTGTCTTGGTAAATCTTATTCAGAGTTACATGGTCCTTCCAATAATGGAGGCTAATGAATTTGAAGTGGGATGATGGTATATTTTGATATGCGTTAGTAATTCAGAGGCCCAGGGAATGCTGGTTTAAATCTGGTTAAATGGCAGTTGGTGCATTTTAAATTAATTGAACAGATCTAGAAGTGAAAGCTAGCCTCAGTAAATGGTGACCATAAAATCATCCATTTGATTAGGTGCGTTAGACAATAAAAACTGGTTCCATGTCTGGTTTGGTCGTATGTGACTCCAGAGCTACAACTTTGCGGTTGACTTTTGACTGCTCTCTGAAATGGACTGGAGACAAAAAAAACTGCAGATGCTGCAATCCAAACAGGCCTGCCTGTCTACTCTGAAATGAACTAGCAAGCCACTCTGTATCAAGCAAAAGGGAAAAGTCCAAACAGCACTGCAGGTATACCTGCACTAAATGGACTACAGCAGACCAGAAGGCCACCTGCCCTATTCCTTCCAAAGGGCAATTAAAGTTTGACAATAAATGGCAGTGATACCAATATCCCATGAAAGAATAAATGAAATAAATATTTACTATGACTTGTTTTTTTTTTGTTTTAATTGATTTGTGTATATTGTCTTGTGGGTTTGATTCAGTAGCATCTGGAAGAACAGTTTCTGCTGCAGTTCTTGAAGAATGAATATCAACCGCTTCACACCTTTTGGGTACTCTGCTAGGCTGAATACACAGAATTTAAGAGGGTAGGAACTTGCTTAGTGTTAATATCCACATTAGTATAATCTTTAGAGTGGAAAGGCCTTACAAATTAGCATAAACGGTGGCACTTTATGGTGCCTGCCATTATGTTTTTCTTCCTCTTGCTAGTCATCTTAGAGTCATAGAGATGTACAGCATGGAAACAGACCCTTCATGGTCCAACCCGTCCATGCCAACCAGATATTCCAACCCAATCTAGTCCCACCTTCCAGCACCCAGCCCATATCCCTCTGAAATTGTTGAGCTAACGGGGTGCAGCTAACCCTGAGTGTTTCTGGGCAGTGAGTGACAGTAAACTAATGTGAGGCTGAGATATCATTGATACACTTTAGCTTAAGTGCTTAAAATCAAAGAGAATGGGAATCCCAGCTAATATTTCTTTCTCAATACAATTTTGGACAATGTAATTTTTCCTCCCATGCAGTTTGGTGTGGACAGCATACCAATCCTTTATTAAACTAATACACAGAAAAGGGTGAAATTACAAAAGTAATCTGATTATGCAATTAGAATGACTGGTTAATACAACATACATATTATGTGGTTTTCACTAATCCATATTTGTTTTTTTTTTGTTTATTTTATACTATAAGCAAGTGCTCCCTATTTAAACATAGATATAGAATGTAGAAATAAGAACAAAACAATGACTCAGCACGTCCGATAGCATTTGTGGATTGAGAACCTGTTAATATTTTGGCTGAATATTGCTTTACCAGTATGGTAGATTTTGATTATGTTCATCAATTTCAAGTTATATATTGGTATTATATAAATAATATACTAGTTGAAACATCTTTTAATCTCAGTTACATTTTAGCTGTGTCGACGTGATAAAAATACAGAATTTCCTACAGAATTTAACATCTATCTGGCCAGTTTAAACGACTAAATTAGTAGTCTGCCCTGCTAGTAACATGAGATCCTTGTCAAAATGAAAGTTAAATGGCCTGAGTTTAGTAGACTCTGCTAAACTGAGTTACATGATAGCTAAAAATAACTTGGATTTTGAGAAGTGTATTATACATCCCTGGGCATTTTTAAGGCTTTAACATTGTTAAAGAAAGCACTTGCATTTACACAGTCCTTTCTACAGCCTCAAAATATCCCACAGTACTTTGGGATCGATCAAGTACTCTTGAAATTAAGTCACTGTTTAGGGTGTAAGAAATGTAGTGACAGTCAGTTGCACACATCAAGATCTCACACACAGCAGTATGATAAACAGATTTTATTTTTAAGTTTTAATTGTTTAGAAGCACATGCTAAGATTGGATTAAAGCAAAGCCTCAGATTTGATCATGACTTGCAATATATTTTTCTTCAAATCAATTATTTTTGGTTGTGCAGTAAGCTCCACGCATATTGCGTTTTCATGTTTGCATGTTCACTCTGTAAACCTCTTACAAAGGTCATAAATGAGTTCTGTGAATAGCATAGGCATCAGAGTTCTTTCCTTTGAGGTATAGGCAGTATTGGGGTGGTAAATTTCATATCCTCCCATGTCTTAAATAAACACCAATTTAATTTAAGGAGTGTAGATAATCACCCAACACTTACATTGCGGTTTTCAAAAGGGATAAAAATTGACAAAATTTCATTTAAATTAGCTGCTTGGAGAAATGTCAAACCTGTAAAGATGTAGACAGATTTGCACTAACTTCTTACTTATGTTGAGCCTGCCACCAGCAGTAAGAAGAGGATTTTTAAAAGATTTTTGAGGAGAATTTATGGCACAAAAAGGGCAAGAAAACACTATTCTATCCATTAGTGTTGCCCCTATCTTTGCTACCATGCTCAGACGTCCACAATGCATGCTCCAGGAAAAGATAAGAATAATTTGTGGTACTTTTGGAAAGAAGTGAGGCATATCAATTCCAGTGCTGTAATGCAAACATACATTGGCAGCACCATATTTTAATTTGATTCCCTGCATATGGAGTTTTTTTTTGCAGTCCCCCATCCTTTCATAACGTTTATATTTTCTTTAATTACATCTTCAAGATCAATGTATGCCCTCTAATTTGATATTTCCTTCATTCCTGCACTGATTAAAGTATCAAGTTTTGAAGGTAAATTTAGAAATTAGATCTTCAAAATTGATTTATACTGCACACTGCCCTACAAATTCTTATAATAATTAAATAGATTAACCATTAATACAATGATATAAAGGCCTCTGGATGTATTTAAACATTACAGTATTTATCTATTTGAAAGTTGACTAACTTTGTTATAACTTATTAATTTTAGAAGTATGATAAAATCCATTAATGTGTTTTAATAAGGTATTGCACCTAGTATAAGTTATGTTGTTTATTAGTTTTTCATGAAACATTAAGGGGGTAATTTGTGTTTTCCAGGCACCACATGCTTACTCATCATCTACAGAGCTTTGGCAGGAGTTGCATTGCCCGCTCAGAGATCCCGCATTGGTTCCATAGGACCTCGTTCTTTCCCTGTCCTCGGTGGCCATCCAGTTTTGCTCCTGAAACTTTAAGCCTGCATGGTTTTGGAAATTACTTCCCATTCCACTGGAGACCACCTTTTCATTGGAGACCACTTTGTCATAGTAACCCACTGGTCACCTTTCACAGTGATTCATGGACAGGAGGCAGATCTTTACACCAAGGCTTGAGTTCTTACTCAATAAATCAATCACCTGGTTGTTCCATGGAGCTAGTTGACAGTCAACCTCAAACTAAACGAAGAAAGTATTCCCAACCAAATCAGGAAGAACGGAGCCCTACAGAATCAGAAAATGGAAGTCGTGCAACTTACAAAAATACTGGCTGTGTTACTTTTCCTGGAAATGAATTGGAAAATTCATATGTCTCCAACGTGATTGAAGATCAAGAAACTCAGTGCACAAAAGGTAATACTGTTTATAAAGTTTAATCCAGAGAATTAGATTTGATTTAAATTATGAAGGCAAGTAATAAATTATAGCATCTATAAAGGTAATCGTAATTCCATTTGAAGTATATTTGCCTGTTATAGCAAAAGAGTTTCATTGTCCCGTGGTCTACAATAGAAGCTGGTGTGACCAATTAAAATAACTTGGTAAGTTACTATCCCCTTTTTGGATTGGGGGTTTTCTCTGCATATCAACACAGCAAGGATGCCAAATAATTATTTGTACATAACACACTTACTCAGAACACAAATAGAATCTTATACTCAATAAGATTTATACTCCAGTGACCACGTGTTTGGGGTTGCCTGGGCTTGTATGCAGGTCAGATTGAGGGAATGATCAGTTCCATTCCTCTGGTCTCCAAGTAGTGATCAGCCTATTTAATCCTGAGCCAGTGAGTTATCATATTGGACCATAATTCCTTATACCTGGCTCTGTGCTTTCCACAATACGATCATAGGTCAAACCTGTCTTCTTGAGACTTAGCAATCAGCCACTTACCAGATTGGCGTAGCGATTGGCTATACATCTATTGATCTTACATAACTAGTTCCCTGTTTTCAACCATCACTCTAACAAAACAATAATCTTATCTCTACCAACTTCTCAGTTTCAAAACAATCAGCCTGTATAGTGCACTCGTTACAAATTTAACAACAATTTTAATCATATCAAGTCAATAATGAACCTTGTCTAGAGCACTGTCTTGCAGGTGTTTGTCCATTCAGGTACTTTAACAATAGCACAATTACACCATGTTAATCGTGTTACAGGCTTGGAATCAAGATAGTCAGACCATGGGATTTAAAGATCACTTAAACTTTGATCACAGCAAACAAGCATCATGGGAATCATTACAAGTTAATGTGATCAGTTGAACTTGATATTCAAGATTTAACATGTTCTCTCCCCCATGCCTTAAAAAATGAAGCTCTCTTCATACTTTTATTTCTTTGTTTAAGTTGCATGTTATTTGTGTACATCACTTTCTCCTTCACGTGTCAAAACATGCACAGGGGCAATAGAAAAAGGGGGGAATCACTTACACAGGGCACAGATCTATTTCCAAAAACTCCACCTGATAGTTATTTTTTGATTTCGAGGGACACATTTTAGTTTTTGAGACTATTTTTTAAGTCTTATTAACTCCTTTATTAGGTGACACAGCCACATAATAATGTTACTTGCTGTCTATGTGTTGATGGTATGATGCATTTGAATTCTCAGAGAAGCAGAATTAGAAGAGTTCATCAATATCATCAATAATTATCAATCCTCCGTTAAGTGTGAAGCCATAGCATGCAGGAGGAAGGCATTGTTTTACTAGAGTTAAATTCATGCAGATATGTTAGCAACAAATTATTTTTGCAGAGTGACTGACATACACTTCTACACACAAAAAGCCATCACCGTAAACATTGCAGATTGGTGAAATCGCAGCAAATGCATTTCTATCATATGCTTAGATGGAGGAAATTTCTGCTCATTCATTATTGGATGTTGGACTAGCAGTGTGACAAATAGAAACATTGGGAGGTTCCAGGAGAGGTCGCAGTGAGTTGGAGTTGATTGTCATCTGTATGTGTGGAGCCTGATGTTTATTCAGTCTATATCACCAGTTGGCAGCATGTGAATAAGAAAGCACGTTGCCCTGTGATAGATCATTCAGGGACTCCAAAAATAATGACAGAGAATTGAGAAGAGAAGCTTTTGCATGTTATTCTCTAGCTATAGTTTGAAAGATGAGAACAGAATCTAGCAAAGGCGGTTCCACCTAGCTGAACAATAGAGTTGGAGAATACTGTGGTTCACTGTATCACAAGGATAAGGCGGGATAGTTTACCATGGTCATAATTACAAATGTGTAATTTGTGCTTTGATAAAGACCATTTCAGTAACAAGGTCATTGCTAATGATTATTGATTATCATTAAAAGATTTCTTGTGCTTGAAGTGACAACATAACTTCCTGTGCAAGTTAATTTATATCTACCATACAGATGCAATAGCTTTCTAACAGTTGATGCATTCCAACCATGAGGCAGATATTCTCATTGCACTATGTATAGGGTATAAACAGGCAGGGAAAGAGTTAAGTTCTGGGTTTTGTGAAACAAGATGTTCAGCTGAGCATGACTCAGGTCAGATAAGAATGGGGTGCTGGAGGCAAGGGTAATGGGTTAAAAAAGTGGAAAAGCATTCATTGTGTAGAGCCACTTAACAAGATGAGGGAGCATTCAGTCTGTCACATCAGTTAACAAGGTGAAAAGTATTCATTATGTGAAGCCAGTTATTCATTGTGTAACAACAGATGGCTTAATCTTTCGATTGATATTCGTTGATTGTAATGGTCACCCAATTAATATGTATGTTGCCTTATCTGGATGCTCCTCCCTGTAAAATGACTATGTACTTCATTGAGAAACTGCTGTTCCAGAGAAGACCGTAAACTCATGCCCCTGTGCACATGGGCGATCGTTCTCTCTTCCCTCAAGGGCCCGGAATAAAAATACAGGAGGTAAAACTATACTGTGTCTCTGAGCATTTTGCTTTGACTGGGGGGTGGCAGGGCGTGGAGGGGGAACGGGACAACAAAATGCTAATGGGAAAGATGCAGCAATTTAGATAGTGAGCTTTGATGTAGGCATTTAATCTTGCCTGAAGTTGCTGAACTATTTACACATAATTAACAGAATAGCACTAACCTCACCAGTAATTTCATCATTACCTGGCTTACTCTATCTGCCAATACATTTTTGAAGTAAATGTTTCTTGACTGCCATGATAACTATGAAGATTCATTCCTGTTAACAAATGTTTTTGTCCTCTTGGTTGTTGAGATTCAGTAATCTTACGAGTTTATAGTATTCAGATTCTGAGCAGAATCATTTTTTTTTCTTTTTCCCCCTGCTTCCCAATCTCAAACTATGAGAGAAAATCTGACTCACAAAACATGGTGACCCAGACCACACCTTTTCAGTTGGTATATTTATGGCAAGTGAACTTGTAGTGTCTTTCTGAAAACTCCCATCTTCGGGCTAAACAAAGTTGCACCCCAAAAATGTGCTTTTGCTTAATGTTTATAAAATTCTGGCAAGGTTGTGAGAGCACTTTTTCAACTAACTGACCAACGAGTCACCAAAATTATAGTTACAAATCTTTAATTGTGCAATTGCTACTGAAAAAACTTCTGTGAACAGTATTTGTAAGTGAAGACTAAGAAATCAGATTGAATAGCTGTCAAAGTTGATTTGGCTACCAGTCCCTAGATCAATTACTTTGGTGAGTTTTGAGAAGGTTTGTATCTCAGTTGAGGTTCTGGATGTAGGTTTGCTCACTGGGCTGGAAGGTTCATCTTCAGATGTTTCGTCACCATACTAGGTAACATCCTCAGTGAGCCTCTGGACTAAGCACTGTGGATGTTTCCTGCTTTCTGTTTACATGTTTGGGTTTCTTTGGGTTGGTGATGTCATTTCCTGTGCTGGTCATTTTGTGTTCTTTTTCTCAGGGAGTTGTAATTGGAGTCCAAGTCAATGTGTTTGTTGGTAGAGTTCTGGTTGGAAGGCCATTCTCTCTCACTAGTATCCTTACATACAGATAAGGAAGGACACCATTTTAACTGAGACAACACATCCATCCTAGGACAAGCCAAACAGAGACATGCACGTGAATTCCTGGAATCATGGCATTCCAACCGGAAGTTATTCAACAAACACATTGACTTGGATTCCATTTACCATCCCCTGAGAAAAAGAACAGGAAATTACATCACCATTGGAAATGGCATCACCAACCCAAAAAAACCCAGACAAATAAATAGAAAGCAGGAACATCAGCAGTGCTTCGTCCAGAGGCTCACTGATGATGTTACCTAGTATGGTGACAAAATGTCTGAAAATGAACCTTCCAGCTCAGCGAGCAAACCTACACCCAGGTTACTTTGGTGTGGGTTATAGTGTCCATTTTGAATGTAGTTCAAAATAAATTTCGTTTCTTAAGGGGTTGGAGTACCTAAATGTATTGGGCTTCGTGACATAATGTGAGTAAAGGAACCCAAGTTGTTGTTTGGGTGGATATGTTTGCCCTCCTTTCCATTCTCTCTGCTGCTGTATGCCATTGGGTGCAACTGCTTCTGTAATAAGGATGCTGTGCTTTGCCAACTTTGCCTTTGAGGTCTTCAAAAATGTCTTATAACTATCAAAAGTACAAGTACCTTTGAAGGAAACCACAGTGTTCAGTTAAGTATAACAATACTATGCAGTTCAGTAATGCCACATATACTTAGCCGTTGCGTCTCCAATGCATGTACCATCACTTGCTGCAGTGTACTAACATGCCTGCATCTAATTTTGATTTTGAGCATTTTAATGTAATGTCAAGAAATATGGAAAAGGGCTTAGCTAAATGTTTGCGATTGTGTATGGCTCAGTTAACAAACATGTTGGTAACATGATGTGAGAGTCTTAACCTGCAACCTAGGTTGTCTATCTTTTTGGATTTCTATTTGGGTACCCCATGGTTAGTGGAGTGAATAGTGGGCCTCCATTATTGACTCAGGACCTGGGACTTTGCTTGTGATGTGATGATAGTCATTAATCTAGGTATGATTTACCAGGTTTATTTAGGAATGGCACTTGGTTTTCTGTGAGCAGTTCATACATCAATTGTTATGCCATTTGGGGAGGTACGTATAAGGAATCCCTCAGAACTTTTAAGTTGTACCTAGTTATACATTTAATGGAATGATGTTATGTGTGCGCTACAAGTGTCCAGAAAGGATGATATCAAGTCTTGGTGTTGCTTAGACATTTTATGCCTTTTAAATTTAGAGCTTTTAACAAAGTAATCCAACAATAGTTCACAATGCACAATGCAAATAAACACCAGATAGGGTTTGGACATTTTAAGAACTATGATTGAAAAGAGAGATTTTGTAATGGCTTTAAAGACAGACTGTGATGTGAATGCATTCCAAGAACAGGACCAGTTCTTCTGAAGGCTACAGTGTTAGGTTCTTTTCTCAAGGTTTCACACACGAGATGCAATTCCCACACACCAACTTATGCAAACAGTTAAAAGTTATTAAAGCTTGTACAGGCTAGATGACCTCTTTGACCCTCTTTGCAGGCATGCAAACTCGAGTCAAAGAGAGACCCCGAACAAAGAACACATCCTTTTATACAGGTCAGTTGGCAATGCTTTCAGATACTCTGGCCACTCCCCCATAGTCACATGCCACTCAAAACAACTCCCAGCCACTCCCTCACAGTCACACATTACCCCAAGTACATTGGTTAGATGAGATCATTTTTGGAGATAATGTAAATATAAATGCCCTTATCTTGGAAAATCATTATGCAGATGATTTCCTGACTCTGTTTCCCCAAGACAATGCAGGCACGACACAACTAGCTTTGGGGGATGGCTATGAAGGCATTTCTGAATGGAAGGCACTGAATGATAGTTTAATTTGATAATAGTAAGGGAGTAGTGGCAAATTTCTGTCTAAATTGAATGGGAGTCATCCACATTCCTGCATGAATGTCATCCCCACACACTTTCAGAATGTTCAGTCAGTGCAGTTTAACCCTTTGATATTACATTAATGTCCAGAGAGATATTACAAGTTAATCTTTTAACATAACATTCCACCCTTTTGTCATTCCATGATAACCACCTCGATGACACTACCAGCTTTCATAAGACTCTGACAGCCAGTATTTAAGCAAGTTATTGATATACAACATGCAATCTTTATAACAACAAAAATTACTCACCCATGCAGTAAATAGAACTTGGAGAATCCTCCCACGTGGAAAAAAAGTTCACCAATAAAGTTCTTAATCCACAGTCCATAGTGACCAGTCCGTCCCCTTCGAGTCGAGTGGCAATGAGCCAGTTATCCAAAACTTTCTTCAGTAAAGTCCACCCTGAAAACAAAATTCAGTCTATCTTTGCCCACCACTCCTTAATTCTTGGTAAAGGGCAGTTAAATGGTGAACAAAACTAATGGACTTCCATCATTGCAGAGATGCTTCACATGGAGGATACTTCAGATGGAGTGTGAAATGCAGCAGCTGCAACTGCAGCAACAGCCTGGGTGAATGCATCATTCTTTCGCTGCGTCTGCTCCCACTCTGCTGTTAAGTGTAACAAAGCCAACTGGCTGTTGTGATGTTAGCTTCATCAGTGAACCGTCATATTCCTTAAATGATTGAAAGACAAGGTAAAGCTCATGTGCTTTAATGTCCATAGGAAGGCCACTGACAAAAAGCGTACAGACCGCCTCTTCACCATCGTTAGTTTCTTCACTTTTCATGCTCATGATGGTGGAGCTGATTGGATCAGGTTGTGGAGGGGAGGGTGGTAGTCTGAAGGTGTGCTTTACCAGTGAATGGAGAAACTCTAGAGACGATGTTAGCTACTGAAAGTATCTTTGCATTTCCTCTCTCATTCCTTCCTTTCCAAGGTGGTTATCAGTGTGATAACAGTCACACGTTTAACTACACTCAATTATGTCTGCCTATTCCAACATTCTCAGTTGTCTTGAAGTTTGTTACTCGTTCACTATTTATGACATTATCAAGTTTTATACAATCCATAGACTTCAAAATTTTACTGCTTAAACAATTCAGTCATTTATAAACAACAGTCAATGATCCTAAAATCAAGCTTTCGGATATCCCATTCAGGTTATTCAAATTTTTTTTCTTTTTAACAAATTAATACTTGGCTAATGTGAAAGCTGTCAGGAAAAGTAGTTCAATAAGCTAGAATAGCAAGAAAACAACAAAATGTTTCCTGTGCTTAAGCCATTTAAGAGGCAGTTTCAGTTCAGTTTTAAATCTCAACTATTCATGGGAAACAAGTGCAGAATATATTAAGATATGTTCTCCAAATAAAACTTTCCAAATAAAATAGTCAGAATTACAGTGGCAACTCTAGTAGAGATTAATATTCTTTGAATTTACAATATGAAGGGGGCCAATGAAGTCTTAACAATAATAGAAAGAACTTAAACAGCTCAGCTTAAGTTCTAATATTCTCTAAAATCTTAGCAAAACATCAAAATTAAAATGCCGTCTTCTTTTTGTGAACATTCTGCATTTTAAAAATAAGCAAAGATAATTTAATACAATAATCTCATCTGGCTAAGGCATGACCACTGACACAATTGTTTTTTAAACAGGCATTCTAGAATTTCAGACAAATCAGGGGCTCAAAGACCTCAATCAATTTATTTTAAGGTTTCAAGTTTGATCATTTAAAAAGGACATAATATTGTACAATTTTATTTAAAAACAAAATCTGCCCTGTTATATAGCCCACATGACACACTGAATTGAGATTCTGATTCAAACAAGGCTAAACAGTCAATTAAAAGGATTTTCTAAACCAGGATTTTAACAAACCAAAATATTTAAATATCAAACACTTCCAGTATGCCATAATTTATATTGAAACTTCCTTTTTTCAACCCAAGTGCTAGTACAACCTTAATTTCAGTGTTTCTCTTTTTTTTCCATTCTCTCAATGAAATTACACTTTTATAAAAAGAGAAATCCCTTGCAGTTGACCACATGGCACCGCAGTCCAAGCTCTCTTCCCCCCCAGAACAAAGACACATCGAGTTGAGTCCACAGCTCAGAAACTGAGACTCTCACAACAAAAGCCTGGACAAAGCTTCCCGTCAGTTAACGCACTTCATTGTCAGGATCCGAGCAGACCGGCTCCACTTTCTCCCACATTTGCCAGTGACACATGCTGTCCTAACAGTACTTCTCAGGGGAGGTATGGGGGATAAAGGCAATAACTCTAAGAAAGGGGGTGTGTGGAGAATAAAGGCGATAACTTCAAGACGTACCAGATTCTAACAATTTTTATTCCTGCTCTGGAGCCTCAAACCTCATGTTTGTAGAGGACTTTAAACTCCTTTTTTCCCTTGAGGACTTAATCCCTTTCTCACTTTACTTTTCATGGGGACTCGAACCCCATTTTTAGTCTTTATGTCAGGAGACTCTAACCCCAATCACAACCCAGGTTTGTGCAAAGCAACTTTGTGTGCAAGCGTGTGAGTGACCTCAAAGATTCCGTCACTACCAAGTCCCAGCAGACGAGGGGTCGATTGAGTATTAAATTTAGAGAGAGAGATCAAGGTGAAGCTTATCTTGTGGGCGCATCCATCTTACGCAACCAATACTCCGATGAACGATTATTCAATCTACCTGGAAGCTCCGTGTATGTTGGAATCCCACCACTGCCACCATATGTTAGGTTCTTTTCCCGAGGTTTTACACACGAGATGCAATTTGCACACACCAACTTCTGCAAACAGTTAAAAATTTATTAAAGCCTGAACACGCTGTGTGACCCTTTAACCCTCTTTGCAGGCATGCAAAGTCGAGTCAAAGAGAGATCCTGAACAAAGAAAACACATCACCTTTATACAAATCAGTTGGCAATGCTTACAGATACTCTGGCCACTCCCTCACAGTCACATGTTGCCCCAAGTACATTGGTAAAATGAGATCATCCTTGGAGATAACGCAAATATAAATGCCCTAATCTTGGGGAATTGTTATGCAGACGATTTCCTGACTCAGTGATCCCCCAAGACAATGCAGGTGTGACATACCTAGCTTTGGGGATGGCTATGATGGCATTTCTGAATGGAAGGCACTGAATGATAATAGTAGGGGAGTAGTGGCAAATGTCTGTCTAAATGGAGTGGGAGTCATCCACATTGCTGCATGAATGTTGTCCCCGCACACTTTCAGAATGTTCAGTCAGTGTAGTTTTAACCCTTTAATATTACATTCATGTCCAGAGAGAGATATTCCCATTTAATCTTTTAACATTACAGTAATACCCACCAACAGGATCAAGAGATGGAGGAGGACTTAATGACTTAAATATTGGAATCAAATCGATTAAATATTTGAACGTTGTAGAGATGGAGGAGTGTAAGGAGTTCAGGTTTCATAAAGGCCATTGAGGGCATTTTGAGTTTTTTTTTAAATGAGGACCTGGATTTTTGTTGAGTTGGGTCAACTTCAGAGACTTTTACAAACGGTGGATAGGACGGATTCTGAGATTCCCATCTTCATTTCAATTTCGGATAGCTTGCCTGTACACTGCGCCCACAAACTGGCTGCTTCCATTGCAGGGGTAAGCACCTTGGGCATTATATGCACTCCCACAATTTTATTGGACACTAGGCAGTTTCTATAGGATATGATGTTCATGACCTGTGAACCAATTCTGGATTCAGAAACCTATTAATAAGTAAGAGTAAAACGTCTTACACTACCCCTTGAAATGTTGTATGTCTTCTTACATACTCGTGTGCCACCCCCACCCCTAGCTGCAGCCCAATGCTCCATGCCCATTCAATTAGTATGCTTTATTTACTGAAAGGTAGCCATATAACAATAGTGACAAGTGTTTAAAATACCTAGTGAAATGAAAAGTGTCTGGAGTTGCGCTATTGCTCTTACAATCCTATAAAACCAGACACAGCTATTCACAGTATCAGTAACAGAAGCTTTACTCTTTCTCATACTGCTTATTTTTGTCCAAATAAGCCCACATATTGAAACATTATATCTAAGGAAGAAAAATTTACTTTCACTGCATGAAGATGTCAGTCATCAAAGCTAACGCTGTCATTTTAAATTGTGCAAATAGACCGTTGCTGAGCTGATTATGCTAGTGGTTCTTGGAACTCTGCCAAGCATTCACGACAAGGCTATTTGGCAACTGCATTAATAAAAACAGATGGCCAGATATCTCGTTCGTGAAGTGGCCTCATAATTTTCAAAAGAATTACTCCTTTTTTGAAATGGTTAATCACTTTCAAAGAATTCAACAAGACTTAACTTTGAGAATCAGTAACGTGTATGACATTTTTACCTTGACCTTCACCACTACCTCTCTTGGGTCCTCCGTTATTTGTGGATTATCATGCTGCTTATTTGATATTCAGCACTGGATGAGCAAAAAATGAAAGTATCATAAAGAATGAAGCTACTGTTTTTGGCCCCACTGCAAACCTTGTTCCTTGGATACCAACTCAATTTCTATCCCTGGCAACAATCTGAGATTGTTTGTTCACAGTTTTGGTTTTGTATTTGACCCCAAAATGACATTGCAATCACAGGTTTGCATCATTATTACGGCACCTATTTCCCCCTCCATAACATTGTATAATTTTGCTTCTGTCTTATCTCACCTGCTTGTGAAACCATCAATATATATTATTCCAAAACACCCAAGGATTGTCTCCCACATTCTATCCTGTGTAAACTTAAGTTTATTCAAATTCTGCTGTCTTTGTAATAATTCAGACTAGGATCCATTCACCAGTGATCCCATTGCTCACTTTTTAAAAACATTTGATCATGAAACAATATTGTTACTGGCTAGGGCAGCACTAACTGCCATCCCCTAATTGCAATAGCGAAAGTGAAAGTGAGCTGCTTTCTTGAACTACTGCAGTTCTTAGGATGTAAGGTTCTTAGTCCTGTTAGGTAGGGAGTGCGAGTAATTTGGTCTAGTGACAGTGAAAGGACAGTAATTTAATTCAAAATCATGTCAAGCAGTGTCTTGATTTTTATAAGTTTCACTCTTGTTTCCAAATATCTCCATATCTCTTCCGTACCACTATATTTTCCAGCTCCAGTGACCACTGAGGTATCTGTTCTTAGCTAATTCTAGCCTCTTAGACATCCAGGAATTGAACCTTTCCACTATTTGTGGCAATCCCCTTCAGTTTCCTCAGCACAAAGCTTTTGGAATTCCCTACCTTAAACTGCTCCATCTCTTCACCTTCCTTTCTTCTTCAAATTACTCTTCACAATTTATGCTTTGATCAAGCTTTTTGACATCTGATGCCTCCTCATGTAGCTCAGTGTTATATTTTGCTTTATGATATTCCGGTGAATTGTCTTGGCATTTTATTATGTTAAAGTTCAGTGTAACTATGTTATCAGTTATGTGATAATATGATAGTAAACTAACTGTGCCAAGTTATTTCCTTATTTAAGCTGCTGTGGTTCATCCAAACTTAAGCTCCAGGGACTAGAATTCAATGAGATTAATGTTAATTTATTAGGTTTTATATTTACAAGACTTTTTCATTATTTCTCCAGCAATTGCCTTTTTCATCCAAGAGTAGATCTGTTCTCAGGTTAAGAGATGTGTGCATAATGCCCAAGGTGGGTGCATGTTTCTCCTTTCTCTCTCTGTGGGAAATGAGAAGTTGTTGGCTTCCCCTATTTATTGCAACGTGCCTGAAACCACAGTGATATATATTCTTTAAGAATTCATCACTACAAATTGAAGTGTTCTCAACTATGCCGATTAAGGTATCATGTAATAACTAGGATCGCAATGAAACATTGGCATATAACATTGTTGTCTAATTCTAATATAAAATTCTGTGATATCGTTTTTCTCAATTGTAATCTCTTTCCAGTAGGGGCAGTGCATAGGAAATGGGAGGATTTTACTTCATTATACAAGAGCGACCAAGGTACTAGTGAATCAAAAGATGCTTCGAATGGAAAACAGAAGGAAGGTTTTGATTTTTCAGTGATGTCGTACAATATTCTGGCACAGGATTTGTTGGAAGACAATAGTCATTTGTATAAACATTGCAGTCAGTCCTTGTTGCAATGGGGATTCCGATTTCCCAACATCCTTAAGGAACTGAAACAGTTGGATGCAGATGTAAGTAGTTCAATTAAATGCATTCCTATACATCTTCCTAAAGGCTTAATGTATGTGAATTTCATGGTGATGTACCATACAAACCAGAAAATTCCTAAAGCTGATGTCTGCTCAGTCAACAGGAAGGAGGGAAAGCTAATTTGCCTCCATTTCCCAAACCTAAACAAGATTCTTGCTCATTTCTGATCACTCATCCAGACTGAAAAGGTGCAAAAATGTAGCTACAGGTAAGGACAGGGTTGATTGGGCTTTTGAGTACCCCCAGATGATGCAGGAAATTGGAATTTACATTAAAAATAAAAGTTACTCAAGTAGGCAAAGGACACCTGTGAACTTGCCTGTATATCCAAATAAAAGTAACAGATTAAAGGAGACAACAAATAAAGAAAGGAAAAATGGTTGTGAGTAGGATATGTAGACAGAGACACTTGCAGATGTTCTGTAGAGTGCACTGCACTATTGACTGAGAAAGTATTATTTTAACTAACATGCTCAGACATATTCTACACACCGCTGAAACAAGTGGAACTTGAACCTGGCCCTTAGAGCCTGAATATAATAAAACACTGAATTCTGGTTGCTGAAAATGTGAAACAAAAGCAGAAATAGTTTGATAAGCTCAGTAGTCTTATAGTGCCTGTGGAGAACAAACAGAAATAGCGTTAAAATGTCCAGTGACCGTTCTTCAAGACTGGCCTGAAGGCAGAAACACTACCACTGCTCTACAAGAGCCCTGACTGGTAGAATTATGCCCCTTCACATTTATTGACTTCTTATTCTTAAACGTGAATATTTATTTAGGGAAGAGGAGCAGGTGTTATTTGTGCCAGTGTTATAACTTGATTTGGAAACTGTTTAATGAGGACAGAAACATGGGAATCGAGTCCAAGACTAGATCAGGATCATATGGTCTGTTCATCCCTTTTTTTAAATATTATTATCATTTTTCACAAACGGAAAGCAAATGCTTAAAATATTGGGTGAAATGTGTATCTTGCAACAAAAAACAGAAATTGCCAAAGAAACTCAGCAAGTCTGGCAAAATCTGTGGAGAGAAAGCAAAGTTAACATTTTGAGTCCAATGACCCTGAAGATCACTACACCACAAGAACCCTGGCTGGCAGTCTTATCCCCATTCATATTCATTCTGTTCCTATTCTTAAACTTCAATTTTCCTTAAGAGAAGGAGAGCAGATGTAAATTGAGCTGTTACTTGTGCCAGTTGTATAGAGTATTCTCAGTTCTGAAGAAGGGTCAGTAGACCGAAACGTTAACTCTGCTTTCTCTCCACAGTTGTTGCCAGACCTGTTAATTTTCTCCAGCAATTTGTCTTTTGTTTCAGATCTACTCTTTGTTTTATTTTTGTGTAATTTGCAAATTGTTTTCTAGGTGCAAGATGCATGCCAGTTTAAAAGTGAGAGGAGCAAACAGATAAATGGATCAATACTTTAAAAGTTAAAGGTTTAATTGTTCAATGCCTTGTATTTGCACACATAAAAGCAACAAATCAAGTATTAGATGTGTGTAACAAATCTTTCAGTATCGCAGCTTATGTAACGTCAAATGGATATGTCAATATTTTGTTTACAGATGCTTTTATCAGAAATGGAAACTAAATAAATTCGATCCTTTTTTATGAAGACCATAACAGAATGGGGAGCTCATGTATGCCAACTAAGAACTATAGAATGATACATTACGAAATGAGGCTAATTGATTGTCATATCTGCACTAATGCTTTGAAAGAGCTATTCAGTTAGTCCACTTCCCTGCTCTTTTTCCGTACAATTTTTTCAGCTTTAAATGTTGAACCAATTAACTTTTACAATGTATTGTTGAATCTGTTTTTACCATCCTTTCAGGCAGTGCAGTCCAATTCATAAAATCTTTCTTTTTATCTTCTTGTTGTTTGTGGTCTTTTTGCCTGTTATCTTACACCTGTGCCCTCTGGCTGTTGATCCTTCTACCACGGGAAACAGTTTCAACTTATTTACTGTTTTCAAACTCTTTCCTAATTTCAAACAGCTGTATCAAGTCTTAACCTTCTTCTAGGACTTCTTCACGTAATTGAAATCATCCATCCCTTGTACCAAAGTTGTATGTCTCTTGCACTCCTTTTCTAAGACTTGATGTCATTTCTGAATTGTGATGCCCAGAATTTGATACACTGAGGGGCATTTGAATATGGTAATATGCTACAGTAAGACTGAATGCAAAGGGGGCTTGCATCAGATTGTAATGCATCTATCAGTGGGTTTTTAACCAGCCACTGAATTTGCATTCGATTTCCAGATTTCCCAAAGGACACTTGGTGGATTGGAGCAGTTGGGGAGCAAAGGGATTGTCATTGTGGAGTCACAACATGCAGGTCTTTGCCTCACTGTACTGATTTGTCTTTAGATCTAATGCCTATGGGAGGGAAAAAATAACCCTGCTAATGAAATCATAAAGATGTACCTGGAGACTGATAGGAAAAATGCAATTTTACGCATAGCCTATGACTTACCCTCCTCTTAATATCACTTCTCTTCCTGGTAGTCCTGCTAATCAGATGTTCACCATTTGTCCATTCAGTGTGTGCCATTACCTTCTCTTGTAATTTCCTTGTTCCCTCCTTTCAGATAAAGAGAGCACAGAACAAACTAGATAGAGAATCAGTATTGTTTCTCCAGTAATCTCGATATTTCTGTAGGCGAGAAGAAGCCTGAAATTAGCAGTTTTGACAGGCAGGCCAGGAGCTGGCATTCAGAGATGGCGACCTCCCAACTAGTTGATGATAAAATTAAGTAACGGCTACATGGCATACAAAGCTCACCTATGATCACTCTTATGAAATACATTCTTTCACATATTTAACAAAAGAAATTGCTGGAGAAACTGGCAGTGTATGCGGGGAGAAAACAGTCTCAATGTTTCAAGTCTGGTGACTTTTCAGAAGAACAGATCTTGTCAAAGCTCCTGAAATGCAGCTTCAACATACCAACTGTTGGTGCACATCTTGTCATATTGAACTCCTGCTTGTGTTGCAGTGGAAACTGTGACTTTGACCAGTTTGACATGCCAAAAAATTCTAATCAAAGCCCTGAGCCATTGGTGTTGGAATCATCCATGCTTCTTGACAGTGATTCCATGCTTTCTAATAAACATGCGCCAAAAATCTGTGTATATCCTTTCAGTATTCTCCAGTATGCCATCTTTTCACCGATTTCATCTGTGACGGAACATCTACAGATCCTGCCTCTAAGCTACCCGCTAGATTACATACAGTGTCAGTTAAGAGTGAATGACAGGATTTCTTCATTCTCAACTTTCTTTCACTCTCCTAATTTCTACTCCTGCACGATTACCTGGTCAGCTTACGATTCTTATGTATCTGAAAGGAGAAAGGCTTAAAGGCAGCATTTTGATGAGGCAGTTAGGTTGTGACAAAAGCAGATTATCACAATTGCAGCTATTAAATTAGATTAAGTGTGGGTTCCCAGGGGACCTGGGTTGAATGGGACTTCTCTAGTTCCATTTCAGCTGTTCACAGTCCTAGCTGGAAATCAACAACTTTCCAAACCCAGTGTGAATGAAAATCATTGGCATGAGCTCTGACAAATATACCCCTTCGTACCCAAAAGCTGCATTTGTTAAATCTCTGTGACTTTCTGAGAATATTCATGGATGAAGTAGTTATCACCAGAATCTGATCTCTGTTGGAATGCAGTTTCCAAGATAGGAGGAAGTACCCTGAGCTCGAGTACCAACTGACTAGCAACTTCACATCCACGTATATTTCACACAATGCTGGTCACTGATTCTGAACAGAGAGGCCTTGCGAAAACTATTCAAGGCAGTAGTCAGGTCACTGCTGGAAAACTGTGAACAGATTTAGTTCCCTTATCGATGGAAAGATATACTGGCATTGCAGGCAGTCCAGAGACGTTTCACTGGGCTGATCCCACATATGAAGGACTATCTTCTGAGGATAAGGTTATAAGGTTGAGCCTGTACTCACTAGAGTTTAAAAGAATGGAGGCAACCTTATTGAAACATTCCGGATTCTTGGAGAACTTAACAGGGTAGCTGCAGAAAGATTGTTTCCTCCTGTGGACGAGTCTATCTAGGACCAGGGACGTAATCTCAGGATATGGGGTTTAAGACAGAGATGAGGAGGAATTTCTTCTCCCAGAGTGTGGTGAATCTGTGGGATTCTTTAATGCAGAATATTGGGTGTCTAGTTCATTAAGTATATTCAAGGCTGAGATGGACTTAATCAGTAAAGGTTATAAGGAAAAGGCAGGAAAGCAGATTTGAGGATTGTCCAATCAGCCATTACCTTACTGAATGGTAGAGCTGAGTTGATGGGGCTGAAAGGTTTACTTTTGCTTCTTTGTCTTATGATTTTATTTGACATTAATTGTGGCATTATTGCTTAGATTCCTTATGAACGCTATAAACCATATTTATACTGGTTAGTTCTTGTTTGCAACAGCCAGGTGCAATATGTTTTTTACGGTTTAAAAAGCTCTGAGAAAGTGAACAGACACAGGGCAAGTGCGTCATGGCCACTCCCTGGGAATTTGCACACTTGTGTAAACATGTTTTTGTGGTTGCATCCCAGCTGAAAAATCTTGAACTGCAAGCCCTTATACTTAATGAACACACCTGAATAATCTGAAATATCCTGATTATCACAACCAGGCAGAAAAGAAGACCAGACTACCGACTCACTTGACTGGCATTGTCACTTTTAGTTTATAGAATTGCCAACCCTGGCAAACATAGCAATTGTCACGTGTGTAATGCATTTGTAAGCAGCTGACTGTGAAATCAAACAATTCCTGGAAGAAACTTTAAAGAAACTGAGGATTGTATCACTTTACCAGCCTCTGGGAAAGTATGGCCACCAGTTTCACTTGGCAGCACATCTTCGTTCAGTCAGTTACAGATCTCTGCCAAGAACCTTTTGTTGAGCCCTGAGCTTCCTGAGAAACTGATGATCAGACATGTCCAGGAAACTTAAGCTCTGCCTGTACCCGTATGCCTATATCTCTCTGATTATCATAAGACATAGGAGTGGAAGTAAGGCCATTTGGCCCATCGAGTCCACTCCGCCATTTAATCATGGCTGATGGGCATTTCAACTCCACTAACCCACATTCTACCCGATTGACCCCCTCTAATTTTAAGGCTGTGCCCACGGGTCCTAGTCTCCCCGCCTAACGGAAACAATTTCTTAGCGTCCACCCTTTCCAAGCCATGTATTATCTTGTAAGTTTCTATTAGATCTCCCCATCATCTCCTACTGTTGCGACTAGTCCCCAGGCGAGGTTCCCAATTTGTTGTAGTTCTAGATGAGGTACCTCTAACTGTTTATGACTTGATTGAGAAGGGGTCATCTGGCTCCTCTTGATCATCCACCTGTGCCCTTGCTTGGTTGCAACAAGTTAATTTTTTAAAAAGATCCTTTTTCTGATGGATACCTATCTTCCAGACCCAAATGAATTTCTTAAAATAAGCAAAGTACTGCAAATGTTGAAGATCTGAAACGAAAAGAGAAAGTGCCGGAGAAACTCAACATTCCGGCAGTAGAGAAACTGTTAACACTTTGAGTCGAGCATGAATCATATCGGATTCAAATCATTAACTTTCTTTCTCCATCGATATTGCCAGATCTGCTGAGTTTCTCTAGTGCTTTTTTTTCATTCCAAATGATCTTAAGCTTTAAAAGGAGCAAATCTAATTAGCTTTATTGTATTAACAAAAAAATGAGTTTAAGTATCAAACACAAAACTAAAAAGTAATGCAGCACATATATAGATATTAGAAATACAAATCAGTCTGAGAATTTATTCGTGAAGAGCAGATAGTTAAACATCTGGTCCTTCGATTGGCTGTCATTTAGTGTCAATATTGGTAGTTAAACAGTCAGTTTTGAGGTTCGTGGCTTTGTAGGTTGATTGAAATTTTTTTTGCCCTGATTCTTTTTGACAGTAACGTACTGTCAGCACTGAGTGAGAGAGAGTCTTTTCTCTTTCTTTACCATCAGCACAGCAGTTGGCTGTTTTCAGTGTTATAACCTCAAAGCACATTAGTCCTCACATTGGGACGTCAGGTCACTAATGCATCCAGATTAATGCTGCTGTTGGTTTTTAACCCTAGTTCGGAAGGCCAAAACATGCGCACTCTGCAAGGGTGGCTTTCTGCTGAAAAGAGAGGGATGGATAATCAGCCTACTTGTTCTGTCACCCTGTTCGTTTCCCTCTCTGGTTTAAGTGTTTATAGCAGTCTACAGATGCCATTCTTTCCCAGATGCTGCTAAAGTGAAACCATCTTCAACTTCACATTCCTTACAGAGACATTCCATGGGTCACAAACAAAACTTTACCAGACAGCAGTTGAACTTACATGTGCAGATTTTTTTTTGGCTGTAGCAGACTTTGTTTGCAATACAAATTTTGGATTTAAAAGTAACAATGTCTGTCGTGCTTTGGGATTTTGATGTATCATTATGACGCTGTAAAACAGCATCTTTAGGGAGAATACTGCTGCTGCTAGTGGTGCAACCAGTGTAAGTCTCTCTGGTGCTGCTTTTGCTGGCCATCAGGGTACTCCTCTGAAACCCAAACTAAAACAGCAAGTATAAACAGCATCCATGCTAGCTTGGAATGTCACAGATACAGAATGGAAACCAAACCCACCAAATGGTAAAAGTCACCATCAAACCATTAGAAAAGTAGAGAAAGTAAGTCTTAGAGCAAGTACTACGCACAAAAGATTTTTGTGCAATGAAGCAAGGAAGCAGCTGAGAGGTATTGAGACTAATGGGAATATTTCCTTGTGGTTTCTTAAGCACCTCAAATAAGTTCAGTTGTCTTGTTTCCACAAGTGAATTATAAGAAACCTTAGAAACTAGTTATAGATTAAAGTCCCATTGAAAAATGATCTGTTAACATATTGAACTTGTTAACCTGCCTCTTCAAGATGCTGTGGTTTATCTTTCAAAACCCAATATGTTGTAGTTAAATGCAGAAATAAATGCTAATCTCACTCTTAAAACCAGCTCCTCAAGCATTCAGGCTAAATGACTGACAAAACAATTACAACAAACTGGATACTATATCCAGATACCAAAAGATTTAAACCTCAGTTCTAAAATGGCCAACGTTTCAGGGAGGATGAACAAAACAATTCAGTCATCCTGTGGCATTCTCCTTGAATCCCACACTTACCCCATCACACTCACTTAACCAAGCATACACACACGCACACACTCACATGCACACTCAATCACCTACATGCACACACATATAAGCCTATGGGGTGAATTTGTTTTTGCAGAATTACATTTTATTTTGCTCAAAAACTGCATGAAGCCATGTAAAACTCTGTAAAACTATATAGAGGGTTTGTCAGTCTCTCATAGCATTGGGACACAGATAGACTCAAGCTAAGCTATCTTGAGAATGTAATTTAAAAGGAGTTCTGGGATTTACATATCAAAGAACAGAAACCAGCATATCCCATTATAAAAGATGACAGTTTTAATCTGAGATTGTTTACTGTATCATATCTCCATATACACTGGATGCCTTTGGCTATAAATTCTGTGAGTGTGATCTTATCCTCCACAACCGCCTGATGAAGGAGCTGCGCTCAGAAAGCTAGTGCTTCCAAATAAACCTGTTAGACTATAGCGTGGTGTTGTGTGATTTTTAACTTTCTAGTCATCATGCATTTATAACAGTAGGTGGCTCTGTTTACCCACAAGCTTTAGTGTCTTTTCATTTGCTCCACCCCTACACAAGCCATTAATCCTCTTTCAGGATGTATCATTCAACAATTTTCTGCAATAAGCTGCATTTGCTACTTAACTTCTGTACCTATCTAATCTGTGCCTACTTGTAGTCTGTCTATCATTAAAACTTTATAGCAGCAAAAGCAATTTATCATTGCTCAGTAAGATCAATTCACTTCATCCCATTTATCTGCTCATAAACCATTGCAGCAATAATAACTTCATTTTGTATAGCACTCTTTAGTTCTGTTACAGAAAGCCACTGGAACACGATAGCATTGGAGCTAATCTTTACTCAGTTTTAGATTTATTTACAGAATGAAAGATTACTATCATATACATGGACGGGTTGGACTGAAAGGTCTGTTTCCGTGCTGTACATCTCTATGACTCTATGACCTCCTAATTTGGCCACATTGCAGTTTCAATAAGTATTACTTTTTATATGTGAAACTAAAATGAATGCCCTACATCTACATGTGATTAACAGAGATATCCCTTGATATCTCTCCAAACTGGGACAGGAAGTTGGTGTCATTGACTCCGTTGATGTGCACCTGGAACCAGAAATTGACACCCATTCTGATCTTAGGCTCATGCAGTTTGTGTGCCAGATTAGAGGGCAGGGATTGGATTGGAGGGATTAGAGAATTGGAGGAACATTGAGTTGTGGGATGGTTTTAATACTGCAGGTCCTCACAAATATAAGGGTGAAGCCATAGAAGCCTGTGATTATTAAAGGGCTGGGTGTTTCCCTCCTGTAATCTCTAACTCTCGTCTGACTATTGTAATTCTTTCTCTCTAATGTTTCTAACCTCACGCTCTGAGACAAAACTGCTGAAGAGGGAAGCAGACAATTAGTGAGAGACTGGAAGGCTGGGGTCTAAGTGGCTGCATGTGGATAAGATGCAGATAGGGATGGAGTGCCTGGTGAGCAGCAGTATTTCTCTGTTACATATTCTATGTTAATCTAAACTATAAGGTTGCTTGTCTAACTTCAGTCATGGATGCACTGCATTTTTTTTTTAATAATTGTTTTTGAGATCCGAATGATGCTGGTTCAGCCACCATTTATTTTCCATCCCTAATTGCCTTGGTGAAGGTGGTAATAAGCTGCCATCTTGAACTGCTGCTGTCATTGGGATGTAAAGACACCCGCAGTGCTGTTAGGAAGAGCATTACAAGATTTTGTCCCAACAAAAATGAAGGAATGTTGTTTAGAGTTTCATGTCAGGATGATTAAGAGACTCCTATGTAAGTACATGAATAGGAATATGCCAGGAACAGGCAGGTGGGACTAATTTAATTTGTGTTTATGTTTGACATGGACTGGTTGGACCAAAGGGTCTGTTCCTGTGCTGTATGCCTCTGACTCTATGTGTACCTTGGTGGGTCAACTTGCAGATGATCATGTTCCCATGTACCTATCTACCCTTGTCCTTCTAGTTGTTATAAGTTGTGGGTTTGAAAGGTGATGTGAAAGGAACCTTGGTGAGTTACTGCAGTGCTTTTTATAGTTGTACTGCATGTACCGCTGCCACCAGGCTGTGGCGTCAAAGGTTGTGGTACTAATTAAGTGGGTTGCCTTTTCCTGGATAGTGTCAAGTTTCTTGAGAATTGTTGGAGCTGCACCCAACCAGGCAAATGGAGAGTATTCCATTACATTCCTAATTTGTGCTTTGTAAACAGTATCAGGCATTGGGAAGGCAGAATGTGAGTTACCCACCACAGAATTTCTAGCCTCCAACCTTATCTTGTAGCCACACCGTTTATGGGGCTGGTCTATGCTAGGCGCTAGGGAATGGTAACCCCCAGGATATGCTTAATGGGTGATTTGATTATGGTAATGCCATTGTATATCAAGGGGCAATGGTTAGATTCTCATTGTTGAAGATGGCCATTGTGTGATGTCAGTATTGCTTGCCATTGGTCAGCACAAGCCTGGATATAGTACAAGTCCTGCTTCAGGTGGATGCAGACTACTCCAGTATCTGAGGAGTCCTGAATGGTGCAGAATGTTGTACAATCACAGCAAACATCCCTACCTCTGACCTTCTGATGGAGGGAAGGTCATTGATAAAGCAACTGTAGATGATTGGGCCCAGAACATTACTCTGACAAACTGCTACAGTGACATCTTAGAGCTGAAATGATATTCCTTTTCAATTTCCTTTGCAAGTTATTCCTTTGCAATTTCCACTTGATTGCACTGTCAATGAACCCTTCCATCACTTTGCTTATAATCATGGTAATTGACCAGGTGGTATTATCCTGCTTTTTGCATACAGAATATACATGGGCAATTTTGCCACATTACTAGGTAGACAGCAGTATTATAGGTGTGCTGGAACTGGCTAGGGGCATGCCTGGATCTGTAGCAAAACTTTCATTACTATTACCAGAATTTGTTAAGGCCCATAGCCTTTGCAGTATCATATCTTCAATTTTTTTTTAATATCACATGGAGTGAATCGAATCGTCTGAAGACTGGCACCTACAATGCTGGGGCCTCAAGAAAGAGTTGAAATGTATCAACTCGCTGAAGGTGAATGTAAATACTTCACCCTCGAATTTTGCACTGATGTGCTGGCCTCCTCCATTGTTGAGAATGGAGATATGTGTGGAGCCTTCACCACCTATTTGTCGTGGATGTGGCAGAACTGCACATCTTAGATCTGATCCGAAGGTTTTGGGATCATGTAGCCCTGTCTATTGCAAACCAAACAGCAGAAGCAGCCTTCAAGTACCCTTGTGTTGTAACTTCACAAAACGGACTTCTCATTTTTAGGTATACCTGGTGCTGGTCCTGGCATGCCCAACTGCATTCTTCATCAAACTAGCTTAACAGTAGTGGTAGAGTACTGGATATGAGATTCATAAATTGCAGATTGTGGTTGAATACAATTCTGTTATTGTTGATGACCCATAACACCTAATAGATGTCCAGTTTGAGTTGCTAGACCCATTCAAAGTCTATCTCACTTAGCACTGTGGTAGCCAATAACATGGGCAATATTGGGCTTTACACTCTTGGAAGTAATGGCAAGTATCTGAAGAGAGTGAAAAAACTTCACAATAGGCAATATCAAGAGTAAGAACTTTCAGTATTCTGCCCTAGTTTTAAAGAAAAGTCCCATTGGACTTGAAACATTAACTTTTTCTCCAGATGCTGCCAGACTTGCTGAGTTTCTCTAGTCCTTTCTGTTTTTATTTCAGATTTCAAGTTTTGCTTTCATTCTGCCTGAATATTTATACATATAAATTATATGACCCAGATCAGTATTAATTTTGTATTTGATAACACTCACGTGAAGCAACTTATGTTAGGGGTGCTGTATCAATATTGTGCAGAGTTGCCTTTACCACCTTCAGCTGTTGCTCCAAGCAGTGTTTGATGCAGAGGGGGTGGGACAATCAGATAGCAATCAGCAAGAGGTTTCCTTGCAAATGTTTGACTTGATGCTAATAGATTTAATGGGATAAAGAGTTCCTCAAGCTACATGATTGGGAGATTGAAGCCATAATTTGTGCTTCCAATGTTGTGCTTCACATCCATGCCTTAGTGAGCTACAGATTTTACTATTCCAATGTGCCATGAACTGTTTTGGAATCTTCGAGCCCCTAAACTTCAGTTCATTCAAACCTCTACTGACCATATCCTTTTGCATGTGACACCTTGCTTGCTAATTGCCCCGTATACTCTATCGTGCATTGGTTCCCAGTCATCTGATGCCTCAAATATAGAACTTTTGGCCAGTTATTTAAATCACTGTCTTGTTACACTCTACATTTAAACTCAAATCCCATCTTAGATTTTCTCTCCTCTGTTTCTGACTTCCTTCCTCAGCTCACTATTAATAGTCAGGCCTTCATCTACCTAGATCTACGATCTACAAATTCCTCCTTAAACCTCCACATTTCCTCTAGTAAACTGTTTTATCATTCCATTCTTTTGACTTGCTTTTTACCTCCTTTCTGAATAGCTCATGGATTGGTATCCATATTATTTGATTATGCTTCTTTCAAAACCTAGAGACCATTTCTACATTAGAAGTGCAATGTAAATGCAATTTGGTTTTAAAATCTCTGGATAGTTTGTACTGGTCTGTTCTTGTTGGGACAAACAGTAAATAAGAGAGAATTAAAGTTAATGCTTCTCACCAGACTCAGGGCGATATTAAGTGAAAAGCTTTGCTCTTTAGATTATAAATCATAAAACTGCATCCATTCTTTTTGGTTCCACTTGGCACCTGTTTGCCCTTTGCTCCAGCTACTCCAGCTTGTTTCGGCTAAACCAGATGTTGCACAACCTTGCTACTGCCATAACATGAGCTTTACATCCAGTCAGTTTACTACTGCAATTTCCACTTGGAAGCCTCCTCTGCTTGCACCTGTTCTCTTCCTTTCACCACACCCCGCCCTCACTACTTGCTCAAACCTTAATTTGTAAGTATTTATGATGAATGGCTCTTGCTATGCCCGGACCTTTTTAGAATTTTCTTTCAAAGTCGGTGTACTAGACTTCCATCAAGAAAACCTTTCCTTTGAAGAACCAGAAATCTGTTTTCATTTTTTTAAATCCCCATGTCTAAATACTAGCATATTTTGTATTAATGCTGAGTATTGGAATTTTGAATGATCTTGTGTCTTTTATCAATTGGAAGACAGGAATTATAATTCTGGCAACTTGCTTTATACGAGCTGAAGTCACACACTACTTAACCATTAAATTTACAATGGTCTGAAGTAGTTTAATTTAATTTATTTAAAATCCAGCACTGTGGGTGATTTACAAGGTTTCTCAATATGCAACATTATTTCTCAGTGAAATAAATTAATCTTTCTTTATTTACCATAGGAAAAAAAAATGCAATTATGAGGTAGGTACTCTAAGTGGAAATGTGAGACCCATGGGTAATGCCAAAAGAATCTGCAGAGAGATGTAGACAGGTTAAGTGAGTCGACAAAAACTTAGCAGATTGAATATTTATGTGGGAAAAATGTAAGGTTGCACACTTTGGAAGAAAGAATAGAGGAGCTGAATTTTACTTAAATGGAGAAAATCTGCAGAAAGCTACGGAAAGGAGGAATTTGGGAATATTTGTGCATGAATCAGAAAAAGCTAGCATTCCGAGTTCAGTGGGTCATAGGAAAAGCAGTTGGAATGTTGACCTTTATTGCAAAAGTAATCTCTGGCTTTTGTAGTGCAGTGGTAATGTCCCTACATCTGAGCCAGGCCTGGGTTCAAGTCCCAACTGCTGCTAAGGTGTGTAATAACATCTCTCAACAAGTTAATTAGAATATGTTTAAAAGTCAGGAGGTTTTACTAAACCTACACAAGGCACAATCCAGAGCACAGCTGGAATATTGGAAATGGTTTTGATCCCCTTATCTAAGGAATGATATGTTTACATTACTGGCAGTCCAGACAAGGTTCACAGGCTAATACCAGGTATTGAGGGACTGTTTTAATAGGAGATATTGATTAGGGTGCCTATAGTCATTGGGATTTGGAAGAGTGAAAGGCAACCTTACTGAAACATACAAGTTTCTTGGGGGGTGGGGTGAAAATGTTGGGGACCATGAGGACATCAGGCTGAGGCTGGAAGTTATTGGCAGAGGAGTCCTCTACATCACCTTCCATCATGCTAGAAATCAAAAGGGTGGAATGTGAAAGAAAATAGCTGCAGCCCTGGGAGGGTTTTTAAAAAGATAAAGGCATAGGTCATAGGCCCATGTATGTGCAGCACACAGGGTGCCTACTCCTTTGAGATCCCCTCTCACTGGCCCTCTGTGTGTTGTGCCTCCTGGCACAGCACTGTTGGACAACTCTTTGACATGGATACCTTTTGCACACAAATGGAGCCAAATATTAGGCATGTTTGGTAAAAATGACCCTCAACTTCCTGTTGCCTACCACTTCAATACACCACTATGTTCCCTGGCCAACATATCTGTCTCAGGGTTGCTCCAGTGAAGCTCAGGGCAAGCTAGATGGACGGCATCTCATTTTTCTCTGGTGGACCTGCAGCCTTTAGCACTCAATATCGAGTTCAAAAAGTTTAGAGCCTGAGCAGCTGCTCCCATATTCTTAGCCCAATCCCCGCATACCAGACCTTGTCATTACTTAGGCTGCCATCACAAACAACCTATTGTCAACCACTAATGTCCCCATTAGCAACTATTGTCTCTCTCAGGCTCACCCTTACCCATTCCTTTGTCTGCCCAACTGTTTTCTGTCTCTCTCCCTCTTTCTGCGCTCCATCTCTACCTATCATTTACTCACCTCTTCCCCACCACCATCCTTCCCCAAAATCTTCAGTATCTGTACCAATCTTTTTCTGGCTACAATCAGTTCTCAAGATGTCCTCCAGCAACTTCTGAGGGGGCTTGGCCTGGCTTTCCATGGCAGGCCATTGCAAGATTTGCTGCATCAATGCAGCCTCTGGTCAATGAAGGGCGATTGCATCTCATGTGTCCACCTGCCTCTGATGCTCAGCCCTGTGCATTTGGATGCGGTCTCTAAACGCCGACTCAACAGAGTCCTCTCCTGCTTTTGTTTGAGCAGGTGGCTCATCTCTTCCAGTCCAAGTGCCAGCAGCCTAGGCCATGTCTTCCTCAACCAGCTGCTGAGCCGTCACTGTGAGGTGCTCCCCACATTGTGTACCCACACTCTACGTCTACAGTTGTCACCAAGGTATCTGTATCTGGGCTGGTAGAGATTGCAGAAAGCAGCTTTGTTGGTGCTTCCCCTGAGGCCTGTGTACTCTTGTCTTGCGAGATTGAAGATGGTGCTTTTGCTGGAGCTGGTGTTTCCTTGTGGAGGTCCAGGGCAGGCTGGCAGAAACCGCAAGATGAATTGAGAAAAGGCATTGCTGCCAGTGCTTAGAAGTGATGTGCAATGATTAAATCGACAGTGGGGTTAATATTGAAAGTAGCAGTGGAATGTAGAGTGTAACACACTCATTTGGTAGAATATGAACGTTTCTGCATCCCCACAGAGCAGTCCCAATCTCCTTGAGGAAGAGCCAGGGTTCACCCCTTGTAGGTGGTCAATCACTCCTCCACCTGTCCAGCGGCTTTCTGCCCTGTTGTAGACTGTCCTCTCCTGTGATGAGAAAAAAGGGACCAATGAGTGAGATTACATTGGGTGCCATATCTATTAATGTTAGGCGTGGGTGAAAGCCTGAGGACGCAGCACCGTGGGAATGCAGGGATAATGTAGGAGGGTGGAGGAGGCAAACAAAAGCAAGTGAGGGAATGCTGCGTTCAATAGTGAGAGTGGCAGAGCTTGATAGACACCATAGCAGTGATAGTGTGTGTGAGATGTAGCAGAGAGAAGAGTCTGGGAGTCATCCTGATGGAAAAGAGAAAGCAGAAGAGACAAGACTTTCTTTCTACATTGCTAACCATTCCTCTCCACTTGGAATTAGCACTGACCCAAGTAGCAAACTCTGACCAGGTTGGCAGGGCCTGGCGACACAGCCTTTTCTGCTGGCCAGAGCCACACTGTCCACCATGACCTCTTGGTCCCTGTTAACCAAGTGCCACCTTTCCCTCCTCCATCATGTTCTGACTCTATCAGTCAACAAGCAGGGTGGCTTCAGAATGCCAATGCTTACCTGGGTGCCCAGTGGCCTTTTAAAAATGGCATAGATGCAAAGGTTGCCAGTCTTGGGGAAGACATCTGCTGAGAGGTGAATTGTTGAGGAATCGGCACATGGTAAGACTAGGATGAAACTAGACATGAGAAACTCTATAGGGACGGGGTAGAGAATTAATGCACAAGCTTGATAATATATTATGAGAAAACTTGCTAGGCCTTGCTGTGAGAAACCTTCCACTACTGCCGCAATTCTGATTTTGCCAGAAAAGTGTAAGATTTGGCCTCAAGAGTGTCTCCTGTATCTTGTCTCAGGCTCAATGGTGAGCTGCCTGTAGAAATTCATGGCCACATGGAAAAGTACCACAATGCTTATCTGAGAGGTCTGTTCCATATTGCCATATGGGAATGCTTCCTGGTTTCAGTTTCAAGGGAAAACTTATTAAAAGGTATTCTTAACATGCCATGGACAATTTCAAAACATTTAAAATTTGAAGAAATACCTGGTCTGGACAGTCACCTATTTTTATATAAAGTACTTGGAAATTGTGCACTTGTTGTAGACTTTAAAACTAAGAGTTTGTACTTACTGTTCAAAACAACTTGTTCGGTGTCAGTTTAAATGGATACACTTGTTCATATTAGCTTTAGCTTGCATAGTTTGTGAACTGTAAGCCATTTTTGCAGATCAGTTTCCATTGGAGTAGGAATTCTAAAAGGTGGTACATGAAGTTATTCAGAAAGTTTACAGAAATCTTGCCCCTGTGGATTGATTTTACATGGATCAGTAGATTCTTGTCAACTACAAAGTGTCCATCTGTGATTTGTTGTCAAAACTAAAATGGTTCTAAAACTGAGATGTGAGAGAGACAGTTTTGAGAATCGAAAACCTGGACGAAGAAATTTAAAGGTAGGATTTGGTTACCATTTTGTAAAGTATCTCCCAGCCACAAACAGTCTGAATGAAAGACTGTAGCAGCCAACCACAATCAAGGACACTTAAAGAGGAAAAGAAAGATTAAATGTCAGGGGTGACACAGAGATTTTGAATGGAAAATGAGGCATTGATGCTACATTTTTGAGGAGATGCATAAGTTGCAGTGGTTGGGGAGTAGTGACGAAAGCTAGGAGAGTAAGGGGTCAGGAGTGACATCAGTGGATTGGGGCAGGAGGACGGATACGTATTGTAGTTGTATGAAGGTGGGGAAGGACACGTGCAGGGTTGGTGACAGGAGTAATGCATTAAAAAAAACTCAAGTGATCAGGTGGTCCAATTGTTATGGGGAGCAGTTTTGATTGCCCAAGGACATCTGACTAGCCACTGTTTGCTGGAACAGAGGATAAATGCAGCTTGAATTAAAATATAAAATGCGAAGGAGCTGCCTCCTAGGAGCATGTTGCTAACACACACTGCCATTAAAACTGAAAGTGAATTAGGTCAAAGAGGGTTGCTATGGATTTGAAATCTTTTGCATTTTACTTCCTACTTGATTCAAACCTATTTGTTTTTCGAGATTAAAATGCCTCCCATTCTTTTTACTGAATGCTTATTGAATCCTTTCCTTTGTGCCTCATGGAGGAATACTTGTTTTCTATGGTCACAGATGTGAATTTAGATGGCAAGCTACTGTTAGGTAACTGTGCAAAATGCTTCCAAATAAACCTGTTGGACTATAACGTGGAGTTTGCACGTTCTCCCCGTGTCTGCGTGGGTTTCCTCCGGGTGCTCCGGTTTCCTCCCACAGTCCAAAGATGTGCAGGTCAGATGAATTGGCCATGCTAAATTGCCCGTAGTGTTAGGTAAGGGGTAAATGTAGGGGTATGGGTGGGTTACGCTTCGGCGGGTCGGTGTGGACTTGTTGGGCCGAAGGGCCTGTTTCCACACTGTAAAGTAATCTAAATCTAAACTTTCAATAGCAGTCTGGTTAAAGGCTGTTCATTCATTGCCTCCTAGCATCTTTTAATCAGATTTCAATTTCTAACTTCATATCGATAGCTTCATATACTTAAATATTTAGTAAGTAATGTTGTATAGACTTCATTTCAGCACATGATCAGCACCTCGAACTGTACAGCATTGTCCCTCCTCTTGTGTATAGAAAATACTTATTGAGCAAGAAAGCTTGATTACTCGCATTGTTAATTCATAAGTCTTCGCATATACTCCCTGTGTTTCCCCCCCCTACTCAGCACACACATTGTGAAATAAACAATGGGAATCTTCTGGTTTGTGAGTTATTAATTGGTGCATTTTCTTTGTGTTTGAAATTAATAATTTTCATTATAATTCTAAATTAATATTTATGTAGCCATGGTGATATATTTTAAAACAGTTTTGAGGCCTCGGCTTAGAGTGAATAGATTTTGTGTACCACAAATGGACTTCTGTTTGTTTTGCGATCCAGGATGATAAATAATGGTACCTCAGGGTTTGTTAGAGACTTTGAGAACCTGTTATTTTTAAACACACATAGCTTAGAGAGGGAGTGTTTTGGCTGACAGTTTTTACTTTGAGAGGAACAGTGCCATGCGTCCTTGGGATAGATGGCTGTATAGACTGCTACCTCAGAGTAAAAAGTTAGTTTTTGTTAGTCTGGAAAGTGTTAAGACTAAAGCTCTGAAGAGGTTACTTCAAGCTGTGTATATTTAAGCTAGTGTAAGGTAGCTTCTTCCTGGCCCTGTGATTCTAGTCTAAAACCTGAAGTCACAAGTGACTTACACCTACCAAGGTGCTAGATGCAGGAATAGTGGTTTGAGTATGGTATGAGTAGTGTTTTGGGTACTATACAAAAGCTTTTTTGTTTATTTCAGTGTATAATCGATTGTTTTGGTATTAATGGGATTATATTATACTCTATCATTTTTCTTTTGTTAATAAACTTCTGTTTCATTGTTAAAATAAAATCTACAGCTGTGTGCCTGTGTTTCTGCAAGAGACCACTTTGTTAAAGCCAAAACAAATCAATATAAGAGTTTGATATCATATGAAATTATGTGATCCTGGGCTTTATACACCATTCAAATGGGGAATTATATATGACACTACTCATCAACAGCACATGATATCCATATTCTGTGTGAGCTTAACAGTTGGCTAAACTAGGCTTCCTAAACATATTTAAAGAATCCAAATCATTTAAAGATTAAAATTTCTGAAGAGAATCTAATTTTATTGACGGGTATTGCAAATTAAAATTGCATAGTGCAAATGCTAACCAATTATTTCTACTGGTGTGACAAGAAGTCAGTAAAGTTTTTGAGCAACAGCCTCTGAATCAGTTGTGCTGAAGCTTTGAAAAGTAACTGGTAATGTTCCTTTCTTTTAAAAAGTCAGTTGCTGTGTGCATCAATGTTAACTGCCTTTGGCTATCTCGTTATGATAAACAAACTTCTTACGGGATGTCACTCTTTCTTGCATTGACTGATCCCTTCTAGATCTTATGTTTACAAGAAGTTCAGAACAACCACTACAGGCAACAGTTGAAACCAATACTGGAATCACTGGGTAAGATTGGTTGATTGTTTCACAGAAATCTTCAAGATAAACACTTTGATGTTCTGCTTAATAGCCTTCAATTTATCTAGTTACATAATTCTAAGCCTAATACAAATGAGTCTATATGGATAAACTTTAAAAAAAACTTGGTATGATTAAAGAACGTTGAAAAAATATTCTGTGATTCTTTTGCTTTTAGAAATTCAATATTGTTATGATCCCTGTAAGGACTGATAACTTTAGAAAGTTATTTGAATTTCCAGTGGCTGACTGAAAAGATTACACAAGATTTCAAGTGTTAAGACTTTTGCTGTAATAAATAATCCAAAAGCAACATTGTCTAAACGTCATTAAGCAGGGACCTTATACTCTAAACTATAGAAAATAATTCTCCTTTTATCTTTTAAACTGAAAGAAAATCCCACTTCACATTTGTATTTTACTCTATTCCTCGAGTGGACACTTCACTGTCCAGGAACCAGCTCCTGAAATTTTACTTCCTTTTCCTTTTCCAAATTGATAATTCCTCATACCCAAACTGACTTCCACAGTGAGAAGCAAATTGAAGTTTATTCTCTCTAGACAAGCTACACACGTTTCAGTCTTAGTTAGATCCTCACACAATGTCTCCTCAATCCAAGTGCAAACTCCTGTGCACATTTTGCACAGTTACCTAATAGGCCAGCATTTGTTCTGCTTCAGGTGCAGGACTAATTGCACTCTTTCTTTTCTCTCCCTCTCCCCCAGGATTTTGCAGAATGCCCTGCCTGTGAGGGTAAGGGAGATTTTTCTTTTAAAACTGTTGTTATCTCTGGCTTGTTTCCCTATCAAAGTCCATCACCGTGGCAGTGTGAATCAGATAGGCCTTGTATCCAACTAGAAATGCTGATGTAACTACTTTCTAAACTCCCAACTCCATTTTATTTTCTTCATAAAAGGGTGGTATATCTTAAAGCAATCAGCTATATATACTTAGTATTCTGAAATGAATCCAGCAGGTGCTAGTAGACAGTTGTCAGTTTTGATCATGAAAATGCTTTTTGTCTTGTATTTGTTCTACAGGTTATCATTGTGAATACAAAATGCGAACAGGAAACAAGAGGGACGGCTGCGCTATTTGCTTTAAAAGATCAAAGTTTTTGCTCGTCTCGGCTAGTCCAGTAGAATTCTATCGCCCTAAGATTCAAGTACTAGACAGAGACAATGTAGGACTGGTACTACTGCTGCAACCAGTTCTTCCACAATCTGCTGCCTTTCTGTGTGTGGCAAACACTCATCTCTTGTATAACCCACGACGGGGAGATGTCAAGCTGGCGCAGCTTGCAGTACTCTTAGCTGAAATTAACAAATTGGCAGCTGATGGGAAAGGTGGATATTGGCCGATAATCCTGTGTGGAGACTTTAACGCCGTGCCTGATTCTCCATTATACAACTTCATTAGGAATGGGAAGCTGGTTTATGATGGACTTCCAATTGGAAAGGTACTGCCAATAATTTCAAAACATTAACATGGGAAGATGCTTAGTCCTTGGTTGATACTATTTTTAATTAAGAAAAATAGCCAATCTTTTTATTTAATGAAATTTAAGATTCTAAAGTTCTCTTGTGTTTAACCATCACACTACAATGGAAATATAAGATTTTATTGAAGAAAAACTTTGCAATCACTGACGATGTTCTTACTTTATAGGATCCAAGTAGGTTAATTTGATATCTAATAGAAAGTGTTGCTCTAGAAAACGTAATGGATAATTTCTGATAAGATGCTCAGAGATGAAGATTTTGTGGTTTGTGGTCTTGAACACTAGATAGTTCCTGAAAGCCTTCATCCTGTTGGACAGATCCGTTACATTTATGTGAAAAATCAGGGCCATATAAAAACACACCCAAAATATTAACTTCTCTGCACCAATTTTATTTGGAAGTATTGAGAAAATAACTTTTTAAAAAGCCAAGTGCAAAGTTCCAATAAAATGAACCTGTCTCTCTCACTTTGGTTGAGAGATAGTTTTTACCTCCTTTAAATTCAAAGGACACAGAGTTGGAAGGATATTGTGGACAACTTTCTCAGCAATCTGTTGCTACCAAATTGGGTCACTTAAAATACTGTTGTATGCATTTGCTAAAACTGTGCACTTTTCCAGGATGTCCTGGAGTGAAAAGTTAACTCCAAACTTGTTTTCTGTTCTGCAAACTACCTTAAACCTCTTTCCCCTGTTCTATCCACTCTCACCTCCAACAAGTGCAAAGAGTTCAGGGATGTTTTTGTCACTAAGATCAAGACCATTCGATCACCTGCCTGTGCTATTTCTCTCCATCCTATTAACCCTCAGGGCCAAACTTCCTCAATGCATTCCCCTGCCCTCGATCTGAACATTTTGTATAATTTTTCTTCTGTCTCCCAACATTCCCATTCAAAGTTAACCTTGTCTGTGAGACCCATCATCTCTTCCTTCAAGCCTATATGTATTGTTGATCATGCATCATCTCCTCCTGACTTCTGTGTTCCCCAATATTATGAATGGTTCTACCTTTTAACCCTTGGTGTTACAGTGATCCTGAGTTAAGCTTCCAGCCTCCTATTCATACCATCAGACAGATGACTTATTTCCTCCTCCATAACTGTCCACTTGTAACTGTCTCAGCTCATTTGCTGTGGAAACCCTCATTTGTGCCTCAAGTTCCTTCAAGACTCAGCTGTTATAATGCATGCTTGGTTGGTCTCCCACATTCTACCTCAATTAACATTATCATATACAACCCTATTGCCTGTGAATTAATTCACAGAAAATCCTGTTCCCTGATCCCTCCTACGCTAAACTCCAGTCAACATCTGATTTTAGATTTGCCATACTTGGTTTCAAATCTTTTCTTGAACTTACCTCTCCCAATATCTGTAATCTCCTTGATCCTTGCAACTCTCAATGATATCTGATCTCATTTATTGTGCTTCCCTAGTTTAATTGCTTCACCATTGGTGGTCATGCTTATATTTGTCCAGGCCTCTAGCTTTGTAATACCCTCTTTATACCTTTTCTTCTACCACATTTCTTCCTTTTAGATACTCATTGAAACCAAGCTTGTTTCAGCTTTTGATCACCTGACCGAATATCTCCAAATGTGGCTCAATGTTTTGGTGTCACTCTTTGGCTTTGTTTGATGATACGCCTACAAAGTGCCTTGGGATGCTTCATTACATTAAAGCCACTATATTCTTTTAAATTGTTGCTGTTGTAAGTTCAAATAAAAACACAGGCTGTATTTTCTAATATTATTGCTGTTTGCATGGATTTGCCCTTGTGACAACTAATGGGCATTTTATTTTATTCCAGTAAATTTCAGAAAAAGTGTCACGTTTTTAACCACTGGTCAGTTGGATTTTTCGCAAGTAATTTAAACTATGTTTTGTCATTCCTTTAGACAACTAAAACACGGTCTCAGAATAATGGGTAGGCCACTTAAGACTGAGATGAGGCAGTTTTTTTTAACTCATTTTTGGAATTCAATGCCCCAGAGAGCTGTAGAAACTTAATCATTGAATACATTCAAGACAGAAATTGATTTCTACGTATGAATGACTTTGAGAGTTTCATTTAATTGTTCAATATAATTGACAATAGTAGAGGTTTATTGTAATAACAATATATAGAATTTGTATTTGTTCACTCAAATTTTACAGCTGAATTTTATTGGCATTATTGCAACTTTGGTTATCATTGTCATTTGTCACCTGATGGTTGAATTTTCATGAGAACAATGATTGTTGCTTATTGTGTTTCAACAACATTCTGCCTATACTGTTATGTAACAAAACCAACAAGACTTCAAATCGGTCAATTTGCTAGTTAAAATTTTCTTCTGATTTTACTCCCAGGTATAGATTAGAACATTTACCATATATCATCCTGGCTGTCTTCAATTCACCAGTTCAGGGAAACAAAATGAGATTAGGTATCAGTATTTAGTCTGACCCCCGAATAGCAAATATTATTCATGTAGTCTTACCGAGAAAACAAAGACATTTTGTCAAAGTTTTTGCCTTGTTCTCATCAGGACATTTGCAAGAATATCAGTGTAAAGGCAACTGCACTTTATACTATGAGAGCAAAGTGTGCTGATTGGCTGGCAAGTGAATTCTGGTCAGTAGAGGGTCCAGGTGCGCATTTTTTTTGTGAGAGCATTATTTTAGTTTATTATTGTCTATAAAACTCTTACACCATTAGCTCCCCATATTCATGAAATCAAAACTAACCTTCTTTATCCTTAATTAATATATCCATCACTTATTCCCATGTTCCATTAGGTCTCAACCATCCTTTCAAACCTTATTAGATAACAATACTGATCAAGTTTCATTTCTTTTCGTGGAATGAACTAAGGAATAATTGTCGCCCTTTTTTAAAATTAGAACAGGTGTAATGTGCGTACATGTTTTTGTTTGCAAATAATAGGATCATATGTATTAATGTTGGTGGCTTAAATGACGTACAAATGTGTCACACTGCATGCCGAATTGGTGATTTTAAATTGGATGTAAATGTAATTCTTAGCATGTTCAGGATTATTTAGCAGTGGTCATACAATTGTGGAATTATCTTTAAAGTGAGTTGTTGTGCTTTGAGTTTGGCAGGAACAGGCAGGCTGCATACATTCAGTATGAAAAAGATGAATGAACATGTTGTTTGATATGATATGATCTGCCAGTCATTGAGGTGTATGGCTTATGTAACTAGCATCACGCCGGCACTGGAATACAGAAATCCTATCACTCATCTACAAGATGGCAACATCCTAGCAAACACCTCTCGTATTGCTATTGCATTGTAGCAGCATGAAACAACTAGCTTCACCTATTACTATTTATTGCGCAAACTCAGAATCACCATAAGATTGCCAATTTCTGTCCTGTAGAGTGCCCAGTGTACCGCAGATTATGCTGGAAAGGTAAAGTATCTGAAAAATATGCGCAACAGATTAAGTCAGCTGTTTCATGCTGCAGCTATACATACAATATAAGATGTTGTTCCTCTTTACAGTAGTTTCTTGCGAATGTCCTGACGAATACAAAACAAAGGCTTTGTCAAAATGTGGCATTTTTTTCAGCAATACTCAAGTTCTGTGCTATCAAACAAATAGTTATATTCTTTCAATGCATACTCACTATCGGCCTGAACTTCCACATATAAGTGAATGGAAATATAGCCTTTTATACTAAGGTGCACTTCATTTGAACTCAGCTAATTCATATAATTTTTACAGATTTAGATGAGAGGAAGCTATATATCACATGTCCTTTATGTGATATGACCAACCTGACACCTGTATTGAAAGTGCCACTTGATATTCCAAAAAATGATCAAAAGCACCATGTTGAAATACTAGCCTTTGTATCAACTAGCATTTAAAAATCCATTCGCAGTTGCCTGGCTTATTTCAGTCAGAATAATCCATTTACCTGATTGTAAAGCGTTGGGACTATTTAATTGCAAGTCCTGCACCTTGTTCTTGTTGCAGATTTTATACATCCTCTCTCTCTTGTATTCTTCAATTGTAAATCAATGACAGAACTTTCCAGTGAAATCAGAATTGGGAGGGAAAGTAGTCAACAATGTGAGAACCTTTTTTGGTACACTGTATAACTTGCAATATTTTATAGGTATCAGGTCAGGAGCAAAGTCACAGGGGCCAGAGAGCTTTGCCAAAGCCACTTTGGCCTCCAAGTCTTGGAATTTCGCCAGCCTGTCAATATGAAACATTGAAATGTCAACAAATGCTAAAAGACACAGGTATGATTTCTGATTTTTTTTGTAAATGTTAAATTGCCATTGAGAGATATGATAATAAGCCCATCAGTATTTTTGATATTTTGTGCGATGAGATGCCTCTTTTAAATGGTTTTCATAGGAATTTTGGTTTTATCATTGACTTTACAGTAGTTTAAGAAATTTGCTGCCACATTTGGCAAATTTGTTATGCATTAGCATGGTTCTTGACTCCAATAACATTTCCTATGTAATTTAAATGCTGTGTAATTTAGATGCTGTGGACAATTCAGAAGAATTAAAGGATGCCACAAGTCGGAAGAATTTTCATTTGGATGAAAAGTAAGTTAATTCAAGAAATTAGAATTAATCAGTGTTGAATATTTTCACATGAAACCCATTATTCAACATTTTATTAACATTCAGTCTACTTAATGTAATACCAGCAAAGAAAACTTACTCTGTATTTCAGAATTTTTTTTAACTGTGTCCACGCTGATTTTAAAATCCGATTTGAAAATAAATTGTTTTTGATGCTGATTTTAAAGGAGGGTCAGGCGCAGTGCAAATGAGTTCTGAAACAGGCTGCACTCTTAGCCTGAGAATGTGAGGCTATGGTGTTTCTAAAGATCCAGGCATCATTGGCATTACCTGAGCAGAGGTACCTATTCACAGTGTCAAATAACATGGAAATAAGGACAGGAAGTTTTAGTTTCATGTAAGTAGAGTCAAGGGGCAAGAGTTCTAGTTTCTTGTACAAGCTGGGTTTGGGAGGATGTGAGGGAGTTAGGAAAGCAACTGGAAAAGGAAAGGGATCAAAAATAGGAAAGTGGGGATCTTTGAGGGAGATTTCTCTTGGTTGACAAGGCTGAAGTGATTGATTGTCTCATTGATCTCTTCAGACTTTCCTAGAGGTGAATATTAAGTAGACAATGTTTAATGCTACAGTTATCAATGGGGAAACAAGAGCTGGGTTATTTTTGTCTGGGCTGTTTACGATTAATGTACTGCCCTTTAAGAAATCAGACAATTTAAACCAACAGTGCGTTCTATTGATTTTCGCAGGATTCCCTCTGCCATCCAACACAACTTCCGGCTAATGTCTGTGTACTCCCATTATGTAACAGACAGTGGTAAAGCTGAAGTCACCACCTGTCATTCCAGATCTGCTGTCACTGTGGATTATATTTTTTATTCAGCAACAAAACACAATGCCTCTGCAAACTCAGGTAACTGAAACCAGCAACTAAAGTTAATATTTTCCAAAATGTGTTACAAAGCTACATGAAAAAGAAGCCAACCAATACCTGTGTTAACTTAAGTTGGTAATAGAGCTGAGATCTCTTAAATTGAATTGGTTTAATTTGTTTGTTGCAAATGTCTTCCCAAAGGAAAGGAGCAGAGAATCAGCTAATTCTGCTTAAAGAAACATTGTGCACAAGAAGTTTTTTTTTCATAGCCCTTTCTTTTAATAACTATCATATTACCACAAATTAAACAGTAACATCAAGCATTGACCTGAGGACACTAATGGTGTAATGATACTGTCCCTACCTCTGAACCAAGAAGTCAAGGTTCGAGTCCTACCTCCTTTAAAATTGTGTAAGAACATCTCTGAGCAGATTGATTAGAAAATATTTAAATCCTTATTAGCCAAGAACATATACTTGAAAGACTGCAAGATCAATGGGAACATTTATATGCAAAAGTATTGTCCATATTTCCCTTTAAGTGATTAGCTTAAATATATTTATGATAAAAGAATATTGTATTAATGTCACTTGCAGAACCTTATTTTCAGTTGTTAGGTTTATGATTATAACTCATGTTTCCACTTTCACAATGGAAACTGCCTATGATTTCAGGTGAAAATGGGTACTGCAGATGCTGGAGATTAGATCAAGATTAGAATGATGCTGGAAACATTGATTTTCCTGCTCCTCGGATGCTGCCTGACCTGCTTTGCTTTTCCAGCACCACACTAAGCTTGACTGCCTATGATTCAGTCTAGGTACCTTTGTTAACAATTTGGAGGAGTAGTATGGTATTTAATAGAAAACTAGTACAGAGTAATGTGAATCTACATAGCACTTTTTGATTTGAAAATATCACAAAACAGATTAATTTAACAAAAATGAGCACTAACCATAGTTATGAGAAGATCCTAGTTAAACAGTTAGAATTCATTTTGAAGAGCAGAAGGATTTGAGGAAAACTCAGCAGAAGGTAGACCCTAAGCAACTAAAGACATGATTGCCAAGAAGTGGAACAAGGGGAAGGGGGGATGGACATCAGGTCAGGGTCAGTGTAGCAGAATGTTTGGGGTGGGGGCATTGTAGGCAGAGATAGGATGGAGCAGGCCATGAGATGATTTAAGTATGATAATTTCAAATTTCATATGATAGGCCAGAAATCAGTGTAAATCAGCAAATATGTGGATGATAATTGAACAAGAAAATGTGAGAGAGCGTATAGACACCAGAGTTTTAAATTATATTTACGATTCATGGAGGATTGTGGCAGGAGAACCAGGAGAGCAGTTGTGCCTGGAGGTGACAAAAGTAAAGATGGGATTTTCTATAGCAGGTAGGCTGAGATGAAGCTGAAGAAAAGCAGTGTTTCAGAGGTGATGGTGGGGTGAGCGATATGAGAGTGGAGGTGAGAATACATTACAAAACATAATAGTTTGATTTTTCTTTCATGGTTTATGAACTTTACTGGCTAGGTTATCACCTACTGCCCATAAACCGCTGCAGTTCATTTGCTTTGCAGCGTTGCCCTTTTTGCTGGGGAGGAAGTGGAATTGGTGACAAAGATAGGAGTTTATGCGAGCGGCTGTGACAACAACTTTGGTGGTTCCATTCCTTAACTAGGGCTTGATATCAGACAAACAGTTTGTGCACAAGTAGTCTTCAGAACCAGGAGAAAAGTAGGGAAATGGACCTGACTGTCATCAGTGTTGAAATGGAAGTTAGCCCCATGCCAATGAATGGTGTTGGTAAGAGCAACATGTAGGTGAAGAAGTGGGAAGTAGCCATGGTTGAATCCTTGGAGGACTCCAGGCATAACAGGGCTAAGGATGGGGGAATATCTTGCTGGTGATGCCTTGACTGTGATCAGATTTAAGAAGAATGGAGCCGAATAAAAACAATATCATTAACCGTGGTATTGGAAAAGCACAGCCTTCCGGCAGCATCCGAGGAGGAGAGTCCACGTTTCAAGCATAAGCTCATTCCTGATGAAGAGCTTATGCTCAAAACGTCAAGTCTCCTGCTCCCTGGATGCTGCCTGACTGCTGTGCTTTTCCAGCACCACACCTTTTGACTCTGATCTCTAGCATCTGCAGTCCTCACTTTCTCCCAGTATCATTCAGCTCTGATATTGGGGAAGTTTTGGTTTAGAGTAATGTGGTTAATTCAAAACTTAGAAGGAGCAAGAGGAGGGATAATGCACAACAGTTATAATCATAGCAACACAGTGGTTCAGTGATTAGCATTGCTGCCTCACAGCGCTAGGGACCTGGATTCGATTCCAGTCTCGGGCGACTGTCTGTGTGGAGTTTGCATATTCTCCCTGGGTCTGAGTGGGTTTCCTCCGGGTGCTCCGGTTTCCTCCCACAATCTAAAGATGTGCAGGTTAGGTGAATTGGTCATACTAAATTGCCCATTGTGTTCAGGGATGTAGGTTAGGCACATTAGGATGATAGGGTAGGGGAATGGGTCTGGGTGGGTTACTCTTTGGAGGTTTGATGTGGACTTGTTGGGCTGTAGGGCCTGTTTCCACATTGTAGGGATTTTATGAAGATGACATTTGTCAGTTTGATTAAGGCAATTGCAGTGCTTGTTCAAGGATGAAAATCTGATCAGTAAGATTAAACATATTGCGGGAAATTTCAAATGATGGACCAGAAATCAAGTAAATCAGCATTGGATGATAAGTGAACAAAACAATGTGAGAGAGCGTATAGTTTTAGTAAAAAGAACATGCTCAAAGGCAATGAGAGGAAAGGGAGCCTGAATATGTGGTGATATTTGACAATTTGCAAACAAGAAAACAGGAATCAGGGCTGAGTCTATTGAGGGATAGGATATTAGCTGTTTTTAAAGGAAGGGCACTGCATCTGAAGAGAGGTTTCAAGTCGTGGTGGCTCCGTGGTTAGTACTGCTGCCTCACAGTGCCATGGATCCAGATCAGTGCCACCCTCGTGTGACTGTTTGTTTGTCTGCGTGGGTGCTCCGGTTTCCTCTCACAGTCCAAAGATGCGTAGGTTAGGTGGATTGACCATGCTAAATTGGTCTGTAGTGTCCAGGGATGAGCAGACTAGGTGGATTAGCCATGGGAAATGCAGGGTTACAAGGATAGGATAGGGGCTGGGTCTCAATGGGATGCTGTTTGGAAATGTCAGGACTTGATGGTCTGAATGGCCTGCTTCCACACTTATGGATTCTAAGATAACTGAGTGCATACGGTGAGAGTGGGCTTTTTCATGTCATTTTATAGTGGTAGCCTCCATTGTCACCTTTCTTTTCTCCTTGTTTAGTACCAATGGTTTATGTTTGGAGAAAAGTAACTGCTGCAGCGGCAGTTACATGAGCTCTCATGCTACACAGACAATACTAGAGAAATTGAGTTTTAAAGAGACCCAAACGTCTCACAATGGTGAGCTTAGTGGGAGCATGAGGGTGCTCAGAAAATAACTATTGAAAGGCACTGAGGGAAAGAATCTCAAAGGCGTTTAGTGGGCATGACAAATAAGGATCAAAGTTCTGAGAATATTCATCTGCCAACAGAAGATACAAGCATTGTCATTATTGTGGCCCAGTAGGCTAGCTTGCCATAGGAGTGCTGCTCCTTCCAAACTTCCACCAAATGTTAAAGGTTTTTAAGGTAAACACAGTACTCCAATTTACCTGATTTCTACTGCAAGGTTAACAGAAAGCATGGACCAAGTTTGTGTACCTAATAAGAACTAATTAAAATGTTAAATCTGTCACGCTCTCCCCCTCCTTTCCAAACACATACACACAAACATGAAGAAAACTATCAGTGAAGGTAGAGAAAATCTGGGAGGTCAATTCAGTAGTCATTGCTTCCTGATTGTGATGTTCAGATGATCCTCTGCAGCAAAACAGGCCTATGGTGTTCAGTTGTCCTTGGAAGCTTCCACTGATTTGTAAAAAGAACAGACTGACTGATTCACTTGGAAATGTCTTTGATTTATCAATTTAAGAGTCTTGTTTCACTGCAACTACTACAGGAAAGGCTTTTCTTACTGCAGAAACAGGCAGCTTCAGAAACAGGCAGCTTCCACTGGGGAAAACAATGGCAAACCTTCTGTCTTTCATTCTCTATATACATGTGCTTTAGTAACTTGTTTCCAGTTCCAACCTTCTCAGTTAGAACCAGTCAGCTTCAGTTGTAAACAACAACTTGGGCCCCTGATCGTCTGCACATTGCAGAAACCCATGGCTGCAACAAGCAGTTTGTAATACATAGTGAATTTCTTACTGTGAAAATATGCAGCTATCCTGATAAATTCTTGTTTTTTTAAATATAGTTCTTTCTACTCGCAGTCCATATTTTACAAAGGCACAGAAAAAGGTTCCTTATATCAGAATCATGGGAGGAGGTCTTTTATGTACCTGGGGAGGTGGCTGATGCCATTGCTGGCCTCAAAATTGAAGCACTGCTATGTCATTGCAGTGATTGATTGGAAACCCATCAGAGTTACAAGGCCCATTTCCTAAAAAAATGCACAATCCTTCACTTCGGAAAAGAAACCTAGCTCTCAAGGAAGGGTGTGTTAAAAACTTGCAGCATTTAATTATCGTTAAAGTTACTGTAGTGATCCAAAAGATAACTAATACTTAAATATAATTTTAATCTAGCACCTTCTAATCTTTTTATAGAAAGCTGTTAATGATTGATTGTACATGGAAATCTCCAATCACTCCACTCCAATCACTAATTTAAACCTTGCATTTCCAATGGTTCTGTGAACACAAAATTCTACATTTTTAATTGTTGCAAAATTGCTAAACCAGTAGTCCCTGATACCACTGAATTTTGAGGCATCCAAGTGCAGCATGGATGCTTCTCCCAGCCTCACAAAAAGAAGGTTTTCTCCGCCTTCTTAAGATTTAACTCTAGGCTGGACTTAGAATAAATCTAAGCTTCCCCTCCCTCTCTCCATCTATAACAGTTAAGCATTCAAATTAGCTTCGACCACAAAAATAATTCTGGCAGCTCACTTAAGCCATTAGACAATTTGTACACCAGCAAGATGGGCTGCATAATTAAAAGTGAGTCTCATTAACTCCCCAACAATAAAATGGCACTGAAATTTCAGAATAAGTTTTTCCATGTCTGCATTCTCCTTTTCTCGGATATCATGAAGCCATGGCTCTTGTCATCAATAAGGGAAGAAATGTTGGTGGACCTGCCATATTGCCAAAATCTCAACAAAAAATTTTCATGGGGGATTTTGTTTTTCAAATGTCCAATACAGTTTTGAAAATTGTATGATTTACATAATTCAGTTGCTGATTCTCTTGAGGTATTGTCTTTATCTGGAAATGTCCCTGGAAATCTAAAAGGCTGTAATTCTGTCTTATTATTTCTTTAGGAGGAGGTCCCCATGATGGTTCCTTGCAGCTTCTTGGAAAACTCGCTCTGCTTACTGAACAAGATCTATGGACTGTAAATAGATTGCCCAATGAAAACAGCTCATCTGATCACCTCCCTTTGTTAGCAAAATTTAAACTTTGACATGATAAAAGCTGCCTGATGATTTCTTCCTTCTGCACCTATTCAGTATCTGATCCAAAATTATACATTGTGGGGTAAAGAAAATTGTGTATCATTTTTCACTTTTGATAAATTTCTGTCTGAAAATTGGAAATAAGTCTATTTTTGATCTTTTATAAACACTTGTGTAATAATGCTGTACAAACTTTACTGTTGTTGAGTACGATGAGAACAAGTGCAAAGGCGTAATTCACAATACTAGAGGAATGCCTGTCATTGTGCCAAAAAATAGGAAGAGTACATTATTCAATTTATTCAATATTGTTAATGTTAAAATATTGCCAGAATCTTTTAGTGTTTGGCAAGAGCAAAGAAAGAGTTGCTTGGTTTGGCACTAGACAGTGAGCACAGTGAAGAGAAAATACCAAGGAGATGGGATTCAGCTGGCAAATGGGATGTAGGTCAAAACCTTTTACAGGTTGCAGTTGGAAGCAGGAACTTTGTGGAACCAGACACAAATTTGGATGATGGAATGGATAGGACAGTAAGTGGAACAGGGATAATGTGAATGAGACTGAGTAAGATGAATGGAGACTGAGTTGCCTTACCATCTCATCATTCTGTATCATGAATCTCTTCTTTCATCACTGCCCCCACCCCCATTTAACTATCCCTTTCAAAAAATACTTTGGAAAAAATATTGTCATCTATTAGCATAGAACCTGAAAGACTAAAGAAGTCTATGTACTTCTCTCCAATTAAGTCAATGATGAGAAGAATCATTTTCAGGTGTAACCTTAGCTGGGTAGTAGTATTTGAGGCAGTAGGTCAGATGATCATGGGGTTCAAGTCCCAGAGTGGAGATTCAAAGGATAATCTAAGCTGGCACTTCATTACCTGACTAAGAGAGTGCTACATATTTGGAAGTGCTATCTTTTGGAGGAGATACTAAAAAGAGGCCCTGTATGTTGTCGGTTAGGTGGATATATCCCACAGAACTGTTTGAAGATCAGTATCCATGTCGATAATTTATACTACATTTAACACAAGTCTGGTCCTGTGTGGAATTGATGCATAAAAATTGGCTACCATGTTTTGTACATTAAAACAATGGTTACACTGTTGTTTTATTTATGTTTTAATTGTATTTCAGAAACTGTAAAATGCTTTGTGACATGATGAAAGCACTATATAAATATGAGTTACATCATGTTTCTATATATTGAGAGATTATAATAGAGTCTCTGTTTATGCTTTGGATCTGGGAGTAAAACATGCAGGAGGCCAGTGCTGAATCATTCACTTTAGGGCACTCTCAGCTAATTTGGTGTATACCAGAATAGCTGACTTGAATCAGAGAATCAAAGTTTCAATTGAACTATTATCATAGTCCCAGCTCCCCTGGGCTGAAGACAGGAAAAAGCTGCTCATCGACACAGTGATGGGTCCATAGTAAAAGTGCAGCAGTACACATGTGCACCACTGCACTTATTGTTTTTCCAAGCTCTGGAACAAACATTATTTTCAGACTTGATTTTCTGAAGATAATAAGCGGGCCAAACATGTTTTTCTTATTAATAGTATTAAAATTACATCCCCTGATAAAGTTTACAATGGGTATTTGTAGGTATCTAGACCAGAGAACTGTACATGAACAGTTGACCATTTGAGCTTGAGATCAAAAGTGATTTTTATTTCATTATTACAAACATAACTGAGATTAGGCAACCAAAATGTCTGCTTGTTTGCAAAAATTCTGGCTGCGTGATAATGATCATGAGTTAAAAACTCAGTCCTTCTTTCATTAATTCAGCTTTAATCACAAATTATTCTTTTGTACAAAAGATATTATTTTTCTTCACTATCCTTACTTCAAAAACATGCTAAGCATACATTTGAAATATTCCCATTTTCTTGCGATTTAGCTACCTTCCTAAATTTTTGAATTCTGTAAAATATTATTCACGCTTCTGTGGCCATGAGAGAGACTCCAGGATGGGCTATTGCCTCCCAAGTGCCAAGGTCATGGATGTCTCTGAGGGAGTACAGGGCATCCTGAAACAGGAGGATAATCAGACAGAGGTCATTGTCCATATTGGCATAAATGACATAGGTAGGAACAGTGGCAAGGTCCTGCAATGACAATTCAGGGAGCTAGGTCATTAACTAAAAAGCAGGCCTCTAAGGTAGTAACCTCCTCATGTGCTACTGTGGAAAGGAACAGAGATGAGTACAATTGAACATATGGCTAAAGAGCTGGTGTAGGGTGGACATCTTCAGATATGTAGATCATTGGGATGGTAGGACCTGTATAAGAAGAACAGGTTGCATCTGAACTGGAGAGGCACCAATATCCTGGCAGGGTGGATTGATAATGCCACTCAGGATGGTTTAAACTAGTGTGGCAAGGGGTGGGAACTAGAGCAACAAGTCAGTAAGTATAGAGATTAGGGAAGAGCTTGAGACCAAAGCAAATATAGCTAAGAGGAAGAGCAGTCAGGAAGAGGCTGGAACTGGAGGCTTGGACTGTATTTGTTTCGATGCAAAAAGTATAACAGGTAAGATGGATGAACCTAGAACCTGATTTAATGCATGCAGTTATGATGTTGCTATCATAGCAACATAATTGAAAGAGAGACAGGATTGGCAGCTTAATGTTCTGGGATATTGATGTTTCAAGACAAGACAGAGGAGGAAGCAAAAGTGTTAGGGGAGTTACATTACTGGTTAGGAAGCATATCACAGCTACGTTGAGGGAGGACATCCTGAAGGGATCTTGCAGTGAGGCTTTATGGGTAGAGCTCAGGAGTAGGAAGGGTGCAATCAGAATTCTCGGATTGTACTACAGACCTCCCAGCTGTCAGCAGGAGATACTGGACGAATATGTAGTCAGATTCTGGAAAGATGTGAAAATAACAGGGTTATTGAGGTGGTGCTTTTAACTTTCCTCATATTGACTGGGACCCCCTTAGCGTCAGGGATTTGGATGGGGAGCAATTTGTTATGTTTGTCCAGGAGGGATTTTTGAAATAGTATGTGATCAGGGGGCCTGATGTTGGGGACAAGATTGGCCAGGGGATCAATGTTTCAGTGGAGGAGCATTTTAGGAATAGTGACCATAATTCTGTAAGTCTTAGATATTTATGGACAAGGACAAGAATAGACAAGAACGTGTTAAGTTAGGGGAAGGCTAGCTATAACCAGATTTGACAAGAATTGGAGAATGTGGATTGGAAGTGGCTGTTGGAGAGTAAATCCATATCTGATGTGGGAGTCTTTAAAAGACCAGTTAATTAGAATGCAGGACAGGCATGTTCCTGTAAAAATGAAAGGCAGGAATGGCAGGATTTGGGAACCTTGGATAGCAAAGGAAATTTTCAGCTTTGTCAAAAATAAAATACAAGATATAGGCTATTAAAAACAGAAGAAATCCTTCAAGAGTATAGAAGAAGTAGGAATGAGCTCAGATGGGGAATTAGGAGGGCTGAAAGGGCCTATGAAATGTTCTTGGCCAGCAGGATAAAGAAGAATCTCAAGGCATTTTTTTATATATACACATAGGAGCAAGAGGATGGCTGGATAAAGAGTAGTCCCACTCAAGCATAAAGGAGGGAAGTTGTGTGTGGGGCTAGAGGAAATGGGTGAGATCCTCAGTGAGTACTTTACATTGGTATTTACCAAAAGGAGAGAGGTGTGAAGGATGTTGAGGTTAGGAAAGGTGTGTGAACACTCTTAGGAAGGCCAACATAATGAAGGAGGTGAGGACAGTGCAGGAGAGAGTGAGAGAACCTGCACAGTTACTGCCTTTGCTGTTTTTGAATTCATTTGTCGCTGGACATCGGAGTGCATCTTGGAAACAGTGAATTTCACAACTAATCTTGGAGGAACCGGTTTGGGCGAAGTTCACAACACAGAATCAGATAAGTTAATTGTTGTTTTAAGTCTGTCCAAGAGAAAGGCTGCATTAGTGAATACAGTGGGTTTTTTCTGATTATATGTTTTTGGAGATAAGTCTCCTGATTAAACTTAAAATATAAACCACAGCTATTAATTTAACCTGGTGCAGTGTTTTGTAGAGGAATAAGACGGTGTTATTTTCTGGGTCTGTAGATTGTGAAGGAGCAAAAATGGCCTTTTCAGTGATATGTATTCTTGTCAGATATGGGAGTTTAAAGAGAGTTTAAGGGTTACTGTGGATTATATCTG
>NC_057718.1:46677273-46684264 GCF_004010195.1 Chiloscyllium plagiosum
CCCTGGGGTTGCGAAGTCCAGAACTAGAGGGCATAGGTTTAGGGTGAGAGGGGAAAGATATAAAAGAGACCTAAGGGACAACGTTTTCACGCAGAGCGTGGTATATGTATGGAATGAGCTGCCAGAGGAAGTTGTGGAGGCTGGTACAATTGCAACATTTAAGAGGCATTTGGATGGGTATATATGAATAGGAAGGGTTTGGAGGGATATGGGCTGGGTGCTGGCAGGTGGGACTAGATTGAGTTGGGATATCTGGTCGGCATGGACAGGTTGGACCGAAGGGTCTGTTTCTATGCTGTACATCTCTATGACTCTATGACTCTAAGTGTTGGGTGTCTTGAAACATATTAAGGTAGACTCGTCCCCAGGTCCAAAAGAGTTCAATCCCAGGATATTGTGGGTGACATGGGGGCCTTAACAGATTGCTGTACATCTCTATGACTCTATGACTCTAAGTGTTGGGTGTCTTGAAACATATTAAGGTAGACTCGTCCCCAGGTCCAAAAGAGTTCAATCCCAGGATATTGTGGGTGACATGGGGGCCTTAACAGATGTATTTGCAACCTTTTTGGCCTTAGGCAAGGTTCCAGAGAATTGGAGAATGGCCAATGTTGTCCCTTTGTTTAAGAAGGAAAGCCAAGATAACCCAGGTAATTACAGGCCTGTGAGCTGTTGAAGAATTTACTGAAAGACAGGATTTATTCACATTTGAAAGTGAATGGATTTGTTAGTGACAGGCAGCATGAGTTTGTGTGGGGAAGGTCACCTCTCAGCAGCTTGAGTTTTTTTGTGGAGGTGACAAAAATGATGAGGGGAGAGCAGGGAATGTTGTCTACATGGACTTCAGTAAGGCATTTAATAAGGTACCTCTTGGCAGGCTGGTCCAAAAACTAGTCTCGTGGGATCCAGAGTGACTGGCTAGATGAATACAAACCTGAACTGGTCATAAAACACAGTAGCAGTAGAGGTTGCTTTTTGTAATGGGGACCAGCAACTAGTGGTGTGTTTCACCGAGATTATTGCTGAGACTTTTGTTGCTTTTGATATATATAAATGATCTGGAGGAAAATGTAGGTGGTCTCATTAGTACGTTTGTGGATGATACCAAAATTGGGTGAGTTGCAAATAGTGAGGAGGGTTGTCAAAGCAAATGGTGGGATATAGATAGATTGTAGATTTGGCAGAGAAATGGCAGATGGAGTTTAATCTGGTCAAATGAGAGATGACACATTTTGGTAGATCAAATCTAGATGCAAATTATGTAATAAATGGCAGAACCCTTAGTGCATTGACATGCAGAGGGATCTAGGTGTACAGGTCCACAGATCGGTGGAAGTGACAACACTGGTAGATAAGATGGTGCAGAAGGCATACAGCAGACTTACCTTCATAGTCTGGGGCATCAAATATAAAAGTTGGCAAGTTACATTAAAGCACTTTAGTAAAACTTTAGTTATGGCACATTTGGCATGCAGTTCTGATCAGCGCACTACCAGAGAGGTTTGGATGCTTTGTAGAGAGTGCAGAGAAGATTTACCAGGATGTTGCCTGGTCTGGAGGATTTTAGTTATGAGGAGAGGTTGAATAAACTCATTGTTTTTACCAAAAAGATGGAGGCTGAGGGGCGACATGATGGAAATCTACAAAATTATGAGAGGCTTAGATAGGATGGATAATTAGAGGCTTTTTTCAGGGTGGAAAGGCCAACTACAAGGAAGCAACATTAAGGTGAGAGGGGCAAAGTTTAGGGGAGAAGCATGGGGAAAATGTTTCACCCAGAAGGTGGTGGGTGCGGGGGAAACACTTGATAGACACATGAATGGGAGGCGAACAGAGGCATAGAAACCACATATATAATGGGTCTAAATAAGGAGGGAACATCTCTGGGATACATGCACCAAACAAATGCATCGCCCTGCGGCTAACCATTTCAACTCCCTCCCACTCCACCAAGGATGTGCAAGTCCTGAGCCGCCTCCACCACCAAATCCAAGTCTGGAGGAAGAATGCCTCATCTGCCTTGGGGGCCCTCCAACCACATGGCATCAACATTGACTTCATCAGTTTCCTCATCTCCCCTCCCCATACCTCATTCTAGATCCAACCCTCCAACTTGGCATCATCCTCTTGAACTGTCCTACCTGTCCATCTATTCGCTGCACCCTGTCCTCCGACCTGTATCCTTCCCAGCTACCTTCCCCCTATCTTCACCCTCATCTTTATATTTATCTCTCACTACCCCCACCCCTGCCCCTGCAACATTCCTGATGAGGTGCTTATACTCAAACCGTCGATCTTCATGCTCCCTGGATGCTGCCTGACCAGCTGTGCTTTTCCAGCACCACACTCTTCGGCCCATATAGCTACAGATATTGCTACCAGAAGGCAAGGTGAAAGAAGTTGAGACAGACAAGTGGAGAGGAATCAAAAGAACACAGATATCGCTGAGGATTATTGGACTGCAGGAAGAGTTAACAACATGGATAAACTTAAACATGTGTAAGAATTTTAAAATCATGGAGTTCCAGGACAGTCTCTGTGACATTCAGTGAGCAAAAGGGGGAATGGGTTTCCAGGACAGGGAGCAAATGGGGACATTGGTAGCAGAGTTTTGCATGAACTCCAGTTTGTAGCAGGTACAAGATAGAGAAAAGCAGCATGAAAATAGTTAAAGCTGGAGATAGCAAAAGCATGGAGTTTATTGTGTTATTGACTTTTCATTTAATTTTTTTTTTCAAAATTCAACTATTACCATGTACCTTCTCCAGATAAGACTTTCTTTAAGCATTCAGCAGCTCCAACTAAAATTGAAGTGCAGTAGTCTACATTTAGTAGGACTGTCTTCAGAATTATTAAGATCTACCTGCAATATGGTCCAGATGTCTGAATGTGTAAATGAACTATTTACAAATTTAGATGGTGCTCAGATGGGCTGAGGCAGGGGTAGGCCACAGCAGTGAAAGAACACAGTCTTGGTGCTGGAGATTTATAGGATTGGAATTTCAGCTCAGGGTCAAATAGGATGTCAAGGTTGCTGGTTACGTTTGAGACAGTCGCCAGGAAGGGAGTTGAAGTTGATAGTTAGATAACAAGAGTTTGAAGGATAGGCTGAAAACAATAGCTTCAAACCTTCTCATATTGATAATCTAACAACACTGAAATTGTGGACAATCAAGTGATGTGGTGATAAATTTCCTCAAAGCTTTTTTTTGAGCGCATGTAGTAATTTAAAGGGACAGACTTAGATGCAGCATGCGTGATGACTTTGCATGAATATTAGATTGACTACTGGTAAAACCAGTCACAATCTGATGGAGCTGGATGTCATCAACTTCATACCTGCTGTATTTTCAGATGCTGTTGTTGTACAGCACATAAATGAGAATTAGAAGGCTTGTGGCAAAATATGATTTTATGAAGATTTTTAAAGGTAGGATGATAAAGAAATCTAAAAGAGTAAAATCAGTCAATCCATTGATGAGTGGAAAGGTGAAAGGATGAATGGGAGGCACGTAAACTATTTGAGAGGAATCTATCACCAAGACATTTATATAAATGATTTGAATGTGAACATAGGAGTTAGTAAGATTGCAGATGACACCAAAATTGGAGGTGTAGTGGACAGCGAAGAAGGTTACCTCAGAGTACAATGGAATCTTGATCAGATGGGCCAATGGGCAGATGGAGTTTAATTTAGATAAATATGAGGTGCTGCATTTTAGAGAGGTAAATCAGGACAGGACTTATAACCGTAATGGTAAAGTCCTGGGGATGTTGCTGAACAAAGAGACATTGGAGTGCAGGTTCATAGTTCCTTAAAAGGAGTCGCAGGTAAATAGAACGGTGAAGTGTGCTTTCCTTTATTGGTCAGGGCATCAAGTATAGGAGTTGGGAAGTCATGTTGCAACTGTACAGGACATTGGTTGGGCTACGTTTGGAATATTGCATGCACTTCTGGGCTCCCTCCTGTAGGAAGGATGTTGTGAAACTTGAAAGGGTTCAGGAAAGATTTATAAGGATGTTGCCAGGATTGGAAGCATTGAGCTATAGGGAGAGGCTGAATAGGCTGGGACTGTTTTTACCTGGAGTGTTGGAGGCTGAGGGGTGACCTTACAGAGATTTATAAAACCAAGAGGGTATGGATAGGATAAATAGACAAGGTCTTTTCCCTGGAGTGGGGGAGTCTAGAACTAGAGGGCATAGGTTCGGGGCAAGAGGGGGAAGATGGAAAAGGGACCTAAGGGGAAACTTTTCATGCAGAGGGTGGAATGGAATGAGCTGCCAGAGGAAGTGGTGGAGGCTGGTAAAATTACAGGGCATCTGTAAAGGCATCTAAATTGGTATATAAATCGGAAGGTTTCAGAGGAATATGGGCTAAGTGGGACTAGATTAGGTTAGGATATCTGGTCAGCGTGGATAAGTTGGACCGATGGGTCTGTTTCTGTGCTGTACATCTCTATGATTCTATGACTCTAAAACCAGTATGTAAAGAGAGACATGGAGCCACGAGTGACATTGAACAATAGTGACATCAAGAACAACAAATGGGACTTAGTAGAGGATCTGAATCATGGAAATTTGGATATTTTGAAATTCATGCAATGGGGGACAAAATAGTCAAACTTGAAGTAACAAAAGCATGTGAAAAGGTTTCAGTGTTAGGGGTACATTGTATTAGGGTTATGTCGATGTTAGGAGTGGGCAATGTTGTACATATAGAAGTAACAGATTTAACCTGAGTACAGTTGTAAAAGCAGGTATTTAACAAAGAGAGTATTTGTAGGTGGTGTAAACACTGGACCTTTGTTTTACATTATCTATACGTAAGTCAATAAAAAATTGAAGGGGAAATAGAAACTAAAATATGTTTTCAATTGAGTATTCATATTGATGACATTAATTTCAGGTTTTAATGACTTTTATAGACTTTTTTGTCAAATATTATTTTAAAAATTGATTTCTGGTCATGTATGCTTTTTTTGGAATTGATTTACCTTGTCAAATTTCTTCATGCTGAAAATCAATTGACATCACATTGCATCATTGCACTTACCATTTGGACACGAAGGGAATTGAGGGATACAGTGAAAGTCTGGAAAAGTGTGAAGTACAAGTTCTGTCTGATTGTACGAATGAACAAGTTTGATGGCCGTGATGACCTTGTCCTGCTCCTTTTTCACATATTCTTATCATTAATTTCCATTTTTATATGTTTGCTTGACTGTCATTATTGACAAATTAGTCAACTGTAGAACAATTGCATCTGAATCTATCCTGACCCACAGTTTTGTTGCTAATCCCAGGAGCATAGGCTTGTTGTAACATTCCTATGGATACATTAATTGAGCTGCACACATATGAGCCAGGTATCAAATCTGGGACTTTCTTGGCCTGTATGGGTCAGTTTCTTGCTAGATTAAGATCACCATAGCATTAAAGGTGCATAAGTACACATGCAGCATCTTGTTTGCAATGTTATAGTGGAATTGGAATTAAACTGTTTGGTACATACTACAATGTTTTTCTTAAATTATTTGATTGATCTGTGGTGTCAATTTGTTGACATGGACTGATGCTGGAATCTGTATCATAGATGTAGTTTGCTACTTGATATACCTCTTAGCATCGAACAGTCTCAATCTTTAAGGTAGTTGATGTTTTAGTATTGGTCTGAAACTGGAATTATGGAACAGTTACAAATCATGAAATTTTGTAGGCTATAACTTAATCTCTAGTTTTAGACTGACATAGCTATACCTGTTTCTTGAGTGTGTGTGGAGTACAAGCATTGATAAATGTTACTGAAATCTATGAGCATTCTCGTATATAGGGCTAACTAACATAGGGTTATTAAACACCAAAGTGTACATTTTAGATGAAAAATGTACCTAATAAGACAGCTAACATAAAAAGCAACGTACAGAATTCACTTTCTGGTTATAACAGGATTTTGTTCCAGCAGTGGTCTGAATCTTCTGCCCAGCAGCAATGCTCCATACATTACCACTATCACACAGAGCTTTTCCAGATTCAACACTACTGTTCTGGAATCTTCTGATCCTGGCTGAAGAAGATACACACAGTGCAATGTCTCCCTTCTAACTCTAGCAAGTGGAGTAAAGTCAGGGGAACAATATGACATGCCTTTTTTATGGCAGTAGCCACTGAGATATTTAAATTCTCATCCACAGGAGCTGGATGGTGGTTGTCAGGTTGGCAATGAGCCAGCTGGGAGTAGTTGTTGATTGGAGAGTAGTTAGGCCTGGTCAGTGGGATTGTAGAGATAGTCAGGTGATTGAGAGGTGGCTGAGAAGTAAGGGACCAGGTCAGAGGGTGTTGGGTGATTGTGTGATAGTTGGTTAGGTTTGGAGTGGTGCAACAGGTAGTCACATGGTGGTGGGACAGGCAGGCAGTAGTTGAATGGTCAGCAGGACTGATTGGGTCACTTGTAAAATTACCTAAGTGTTAGACCAGGTTTAAAAATGTCTAATATTTATAGACTCATACAGCACAGAAACAGACCCTTCAATCCAACCAATCCATGCTGGCCATAATCCCAAACTTAGCTAGTCCCCTTTGCCTGCTCCTGGCCCATATCCCTCCAACCTTTCCTTTTCATGTACTTATCCAACTATATTTAAACATTGTCATTGTATGCGCATTGACCACTTCCTCTGGAAGCCCATTTCCACACCTGAACCACCTTCTGTATAAACAATTTGCCCCTTTTTTAAATCTTTCTCCTCCCTCCTTAAAAAATATGCTCCCTGGTCTTGAAATTCCCCATCCTGTAGATCTGCCTCAAGTCTCCACATTTAGCTCATGCAGAGCTGAAAATGTTTTGCTGGAAAAGCGCAGCAGGTCAGGCAGCATCCAAGGAGCAGGAGAATTGACGATTCGGGCATGAGCCCTTCTTCAGGAATGAGGAAAGTGTGCCAAGCAGGCTAAGATAAAAGGTAGGGAGGAGGGACTTGGGGGAGGAGCGTTGGAA
>NC_057718.1:46684425-46688835 GCF_004010195.1 Chiloscyllium plagiosum
GTTGGTTGGTCCGGGTGTCCCAGAAGTGTTCTCTGAAACGTTCCCACCTGGACCAACCAACCCAACCACCCTGTGGCTCAACACTTCAACTCCCCCTCCCACTCCACCAAGGACATGCAGGTCCTTGGACTCCTCCATCGCCAGACCATAGCAACACGACGGCTGGAGGAAGAGCGCCTCATCTTCCGCCTAGGAACCCTCCAACCACAATGGATGAACTCAGATTTCTCCAGTTTCCTCATTTCCCCTCCCCCCACCTTGTCTCAGTCTCAACCCTCGAACTCAGCACCACCTTCCTAACCTGCAATCTTCTTCCTGACCTCTCCGTCCCCACCCCCCACTCCGGCCTATCCTCCTTCCACCTATCGCATTTCTAACACCTCTCCCCCAAGTCCCTCCTCCCTACCTTTTATCTTAGCCTGCTTGGCACACTTTCCTCATTCCTGAAGAAGGGCTCATGCCCGAAATGTCGATTCTCCTGCTCCTTGGATGCTGCCTGACCTGCTGCGCTTTTCCAGCAACACATTTTCAGCTCTGATCTCCAGCATCTGCAGTCCTCACTTTCTCCTTAGCTCATGCAGAGTACTGTATAGATGTCCATCGATGATCTGGGGACTGGAAGATTCAGAACATTTATGTTATTGTCTACTCAAGTTAAGCTAGAGAGATACTTTGGTCAAATTGCTTATTGGCCTCCAGAGATGTATTTAAGCTTTTATATTGTTGTGCAATACTAATTATTTTGTATCAGCTGCACAAGAGATTCTTACAAAAATGAGCCTCTGTGGAATTTGAGGTAACCTTCTGGTAATTGGGTGGAAGATAGGGAATAGATTAGGGATAAAATGGAACATTCCTTGATTAATGAATTATGACAACAAGTATTCCCAGCGACCAGTGCTATCATCTCAATATTATGATGTGTCCATTTGTACAAATATGTGGATGAAGAGTGATGTATTACATATCCAAGTTAAGCTAGGAGAAAATATGCTTTATAGATTCAGGCAGAACTTATAAAAAGATTATGAAACTGAGACAAGATATGGGAGACAAACACCATGTAGGGATATGTGAGGACATTTACTTGGACCCAAAGAAGTCAAATTAGGCAAGACATTCCAAGTTTTAAGGAATAGAATGATTTGGGTATCTATATGCAAGTCACTGAAAGCACACAGCTACAAAAGCTTTTCAAAAAGGCTAATGAAAAGTTGATTGTTATGTCAAAGGGATTGGAATTCAGAAGGTAGGAAGTAATGTCTCAGTAACTCAGAGCCTAACTAAGTATTGCTTCAAACTTAGCTCAGTTGGCTGGAAGACTGGCTTGTGATGAACAGTGATACTACTAGCATGGGTTATTCCCACACCACTGAGCTTACCATGAAGGATTCTCCTTCTCAACTTCACTTGAGGCATCTTGACCTGCAGGTTAATCTACCAGCAGTTACCTCCCTCTGTCTGAAAGAGCAGTAGGACTATAATGACACCAAATATCAACAAAGATGTATTGGCCTCAAATTTTCTCACTACAATGGCTTATAAGATTACATTATGAGGGACTGGTTCTTGGTTTTGCTTGATATTTCTAGTTTAGATGGTTGATGGACGATCAAGGATATATTAAAATTTCAAATAGGGCAAATACAGATATGCCGTTTCCTCTGGTGAGGGAGTCCACATTAAACCAGAATAAAGATAGAGCTGGCCATTCAAAAAATAGAACCCTGGTTCACACAAGGTGTTGAAGAAATGTGGAATTATCTTCCACAAACAGGCTGCAGATGCTTGATAATTTACAAATTTTGTATTTGTAAATTTGTTATTAAGTGTGTCAAAAGGTTCGAAGGGTTATTGGAGTTGAGATACAATTAAGGTAAGGAATTATACGCTCCAGTGCTGAAAGATTCATTCCTGTTTCTATGAACAGAATCTTCCCAGCCCCTGAACAACAGTTTGCTATTTTACCAGGTGGTGGAGAGAAATTATCTGGTGACAGTTTTGACCTGAAAGTCTGAATGGGCTCTGGGCTCTTGGCTCCAGCTCACTGCTTGCTACTCCAGGCATGCACCATGGGCAGCAGTCACCATGTTGGCATCAGACAAGCATCAGCCTCATCACATTATGACACATCTCCAGCTCACTCAGAATGCAGTTCACCTCTTCAGTAGTGTACTTCAGAATGCATCAATACCTTTCATTGCAATGCTACTGCCAGGGTACTTAGTGTGTCAGCAGACACTCACTTAAAGCATTGAAGTAGTGCACACTTCTGGGCAGGTAGCTTACCTTTTGTGTGCTTTATCTTACTCAGAACTCACATGGTCATCGTATTCTGTCTTACTTTTCCTTCTAGCTTAGACACAAAGCCATGCAGTTTCTCATTGTTGCCAACAGTGAGCAGTAAAGGGGAAGGACTTATAGCTCTATAGCACTAGTATGTCAATATCACATTTACAGTAAGCGCCAGCAGCTTACCTGGCTAGCACACTCAATGTGCTTCAGACCATGGCCAGGTCTCAGACTCTAAATGCTCCAGCCCTCAAACAAGTCGAAGGAGACTGACATCAGTCAGGGAGTCCTGCCACAGTCAGTCAAGGGCATCATCACTCTCAGTCCAGGGGCCTGGATACGGTCAGCTGGTAGCTTGGGCAGCTCATGGGTTGAACGTAATTTCATCCAGAGAGTAGGCTATGGTTAGTCCAGCAGGTCCAGTGAAACCAGTCCAGGGATTAGCAGCCAATCTATTGGAGGCTTGCACAGAAATGAGCAAGGGGTCTGGTCACCCCATCAATTGGGGCTGTTCCATGTTGGTCAAGGGCCTGGGCCGCAGTCAATCCCAGAGTCCATTTTCTGGAAGTCAAGCTGGGTTTTCAGTGGCCAGCCACTACCAGTCACCCAACCTTTTGAGTGAAAAGTTTTCTCATCTGTAATCTAAAACTGTCCTCTAAGTATAAAACTGTACCTTATAGATTGACCCACAAGAGTTTACTATAGGCCCCCCAATAGCAGCAGAGATGTGGAGAAACAGATTGGGAAACAGATTTTGGAAAGGTGCAGAAGCCACAGGGTCGTAGTCATGGGCGACTTCAACTTCCCAAATATTGATTGGAAGCTCTTTAGATCAAGTAGATTGGATGGGGCGGTGTTTGTGCAGTGTGTCCAGGAAGCTTTTCTAACGCAGTATGTAGATTGTCCAACCAGAGGGGAGGCCATATTGGATTTGGTACTCGGTAATGAACCGGGACAAGTGGTGGGCTTGTTAGTGGGTGAACATTTTGGTGATGGTGACCACAATTCTGTGACTTTCACCTTGGTTATGGAGAGAGATAGGTGCGCACAACAAGGTAGATTTTATAATTGGGGGAAGGGAAATTACGATGCTGTAAGGCAGGATTTGAGGAGCATACGTTGGGAGCATAGGCTGTCAGGGAAGGATGTCGTGGAAATGTGGAACTTTTTCAAGGAACAGAAACGACGTGTCCTTGATATGTATGTACCTGTCAGGCAGGAAAGAAATGGTCGTGTGAGGGAACCTTGGTTGACAAGGGAGGTTGAATGTCTTGTAAAGAGGAAGAAGGAGGCTTACATAAGGTTAAGGAAACAGGATTCAGACAGAGCAGTGGAGGGATACAGGATAGCCAGAAGGGACCTGAAAAAAGGGATTAGGAGAGCTAAGAGAGGGCATGAAAAATCGTTGGCGGATAGGATCAAGGATAACCCAAAGGCATTTTATGCGTATGTGAGAAACATGAGAATGACGAGAACGAGGATAGGTCCGATCAAGGACAGTAGTGGGAGACTGTGTATTGAGACGGAAGAGATAGGAGAGGTCTTGAACAAGTACTTCTCTTCAGTATTTACGAACGAGAGGGACCGTATTGTAGAAGAGGAGAGTGTGAAATGGACTGGTAAGCTAGAAGAGATACCTGATGGAAGGAAGATGTGTTGGACATTTTGAACAACTTGAGGATAGACAAGTCCCCCGGGCCTGACGGGATATATCCTAGGATTATGTGGGAAGCAAGAGAGGAAAGTGCAGTACCGTTGGCAATGATCTTCTCGTCTTCACTGGCAAAGGGGGTGGTACCAGGGGACGGGAGTGTAGCGAATGTTGTGCCCCTGTTCAAAAAAGGGAATAGGGATAACCCCGGGAATTACAGGCCTGTTAGTCTTACTTCTGTGGTAGGCAAAATAATGGAAAGGGTACTGAGGGATAGGACTTATGAGTATCTGGAAAGACACTGCTTGATTAGGGACAGCCAGCACGGATTTGTAAAGGGTAGGTCTTGCCTTACAAGTCTTATTGAATTCTTCGAGGAGGTGACCAAGCATGTGGATGAGGGAAGAGCAGTGGATGTAGTGTACATGGATTTTAGTAAGGCACTTGATAAGGTTCCCCATGGTAGG
>NC_057718.1:46688937-46713972 GCF_004010195.1 Chiloscyllium plagiosum
GAACTAGAGAGCATAGGTTTAGGGTGAGAGGGGAAAGATATAAAAAAGATCTAAGGGGCAACGTTTTCACACAGAGAGTGGTGGGGGCATGGAATGCGCTGCCTGTGGGAGTGGTAGAGTCGGAATCATTGGCGACCTTTAAGCGGCATTTGGATAGGTACATGGATGGGTACTTAATCTAGGTTAGAAGTTCGGCACAACATCGTGGGCCGAAGGGCCTGTTCTGTGCTGTATTGTTCTATGTTCTATGTTCTATGTTCTATTGTTCTATGTTCTAAGAGGAAACATCTTTTCCACATCCACCTTGTCAAGTCTACTCAGCATCATATACAATTCGATCACGTTACTCCTCACTTTTCTAAACTCCAATGGAAATGAGCCTAGCCTTTCCAAGGGCATGGAGCTTATTTCCTCTCATTTGAACTAGAGGTATTTGACAATATGCTCTTAGATGCAATGCGGCTTTACTTGAGCGTTGGGGTGGATGGAACACTTTTTAGTGATCCCACCTCATTTACAATCCCTTACTATATTGTGCATCATGACATGCACTGCATACACCTGAAAAAGATCCATTATTAAGCTAGAGAGGCTTCAGAAAAGATTTACCAACTTGTTGCCGGGTATGGAACATTTGTGTTGTAAAGAAAGCCTGGCTAGGCTGGGACTCTTTTCACTGCAGCATTGGAAGTTGAGAGGTGACTTTATAAATGTTTATAAAATCATGAGGGGCATAAATAGAATTAATGGGAAGTGTATTTTCTCTAGAATGTAGTATTACATGACTAGGGGACATATGTTTAAGGTGAGAGGAGGAGACATTTAAAAAAGACAGGCAAATGTTTTACACAGATGGTGGCTTGCACGAGGAATGAACTTCGTGAGGAAATGATGGATCTAGGCACAGTTACAACATTTAAAAGACACTTGGATAAGTACATGAATAGGAACGGTTAGGAAGGATCTGAGCCAGAAGCAGGCAGATGGGACTAGTTTAGTTTGGGATTATGCTTGACTTGGACTGGGTGGACCAAAGTCTCTGTGTTCATGTTGTATGACTCTGTGTCAAAGGTCCATGGACAGGCATGGAAGACCTTCTTTATTGGAGTGCTCCATGTCCCACTGTATTGATGGCTATGCTAAACTGTTATTTGTGTGTGAAATGAATACTAACTGCTCACATTAATAAGGAATTGTTCTGATAATAATATTTTCTATATAGGCTCATTGTGCAAGTAAATGGATCTACTGCACAAAAGGGTAATATAGATTTCATGGTGCAATCCATTCCCTTAATTGCCATTCCTAATAAGCAGCACCAGGAGGTTGCTGCCTTTGAACACTGTTTATCACCTGTACACATAAAACCAATCTTATCTATAATACAAAGTTCACAAAATGAATAAAGGCTTAGTATGAATCAAAGCATGATCTTGTGTGGAAAATAATCTGGGATAAGGTGTCTTATTTGAACAAAGGGAACTTCAATTTATGCTCGATTACTTCTCAGATTACTTCAAAAGATGACTGTCAGCCACATTAGACTATTCCTAACAGACTAAACTTGCATACAGGTTTATTACAGTAGTTTAAGTGTAATAAACATTGAACCAGATCAGATGTCACTGAGTCAAAATCCTGGAATTCCCTCCCTCATGGCATTGTGGGTCAACCTACAGCAGGTAGACTGCAGGGATTCAAGAAGGCAGTTCACCCCTACCTTCTCAAGGGCAACTAGGGACGGCCAGCCAGCGACGCCCACATCCCACAAATGGGTTTTTGAAAATGTAGTATTCCAGAGCCAGTTAACAGGTGTAAGGACACCAAAACTTGTCATGTTTTATTGTTGCCGGTTTAATTGCAGAATTGGGATAATGTAAACAGTCCTTGAAAACGTTGATTGGACTCAAATTCCTTATCCACAGTGTTGAAGTGCTCCTTAATAACTTTCTGAAGGGGAGACAGAATTTCTGCATACCAGAAAGATGCTGGCTATCAATGTAGGAGAGGTTAAACTTCAGGTGTGCGCGAGAAATGAGGTTGGAGGTGATGATGGGTGGATGAAGGAGACAGCTGGTGGAAAACTCAGCAGGTTAGAGTCCCTACTCTATAGATCTTTCATTGGGACCAGCTATATGATCATAGAAACACCTCACTGACAAGGGCTGAAGTGTGGCATACCTGGGGAATGATTAGGCCTGAATCTTGAAGACCCAAGTGTTGATCGTTATTCTTGCATGTTTTAAATGATACTTTCTCCCCTCTAAGACAGGGGCAGGAAGGATCAAGGACAGCCTTCCCACCCAAAAGGGCAGGTGGAGACTTTAAGGCCTACTCAATGACCGCATCCTGCCTTAGCTAGTATTCTACAGTAGGTGGAAGTCAGGCCATGTGGGCATCTCACCAGGTAAACCCTGGTAAACATGCATACAGCCTCTGGAGGGAGTCCCTCCTACTTGGGCAGCCTGTCAGTTACAAGGGCCAAATGTAGCGAAAGACTGCCACGTGTCTTTTGATTGACAACCCCCCCCCCCCCCCCCCCCCCCCACTACATCTCATTGCGATGTCCCTGACTGCCAAAGGCCAACTGCATCACCTACCTTTTCTCTAGGTCTCCAGCAATGATCTACAGCCTTGGCTAACAGCATGTCAGTTACCAATCCCAGTAATACTGCCAGTATTGGAGAACTTCCAGCAGCATTTAGAGGCAGAGAATTCCTCCTGATGCAGATCAGCTGAGGCAGTTTTTAGCAAGTATAAATCAATACACATAGAAGAAAAGTCATATGAAGACATTTAAACATGTAATGAAGAATTCCATTATAAAACTAAACATATTTAAATGAAGCAGAGGAGTGACAATTGGGATTGGTAATAAATGCTGGCTTTGCCATTAATGAATGAGGAAAGAAAATAGGACAATGAAACAATAACATAAAAACAAAGGACTTCAGATGCTGGAGTTTTAAAATAAAAGCCGGAAATAGGGGAAGAAAGTCTGGTCTCAGCAGATCTGGCAGCATCATAGAAAAAGAAATGAAGTTTTTGCCTCAAATCTAATATGACTTCTTCTTTGGATCATTGAAATGCACAGAGTCATGAATTCATTTTCTTTTGTATGTTTGCTATTTGCGCTTTAAGCCGGCATTTTGTGAAAATAGGGATATTTAAGGAACAGAGTTCTAAGTGTTTGTTATTCCTGACCATGCTTGCCTGTCGCTACCATTAGTTATAGTCAGTTCTGCCTAGCAATAGGGATAGAACCTGTTATAAGATTTTGTACATTACAGGGTTGCTGAAAAAGCATGCACAGGTTTGGTGAAGCTTGCTGTTTGTAAAATGTTAGGACTGTGTTTATATGTAACCACTGGAGCAAAGTTTCCAAGAATTCAGGAAAGTGGAGTCCCTGAAAAGGAAGGTGAACCATCAGAATATGAACAATTATTAAGACGGTTGAAAACCATGACTTTTGAGGGAGTTTCAAATTCGCATTACAAAATGAAAACCTGTATTTCCTTGTGAAGTTTTAATAAGTTCTGTTGACCCACAGAGTATGGAGGAATGCTGAAATATCTGCAAGAGCTGTTTGATATTGATGTTATGTGAGGTGCTCAATCATTATTTATCTATTACCAATACTTGCCTCATGTTGTATTTAGGATATTAGAATACAGTTCATATCTATCATGTTACAGTTTAAACATTCCATTTGTCAATAATCATTGCATGTTTCTTTAAATTTTATTTGTAATGAACTAGTTAATTCTTTGTTGACAAAATAAACCTGGCTGAATTGTTTCCAATGCTAATCCAGATTTGGTCTAAATATTGCATAATTGTGTAAATCACCAGTCTGGTTAAATTTAAAATTTATTATAGTAAGTGGAAAAGAAGTAGCTACAGAGAGTGGATGCGGCGGTAATCATTTTCCAGGAATCCTTAGGTCCCGACGAAGTCCTAGAGGGTTGGAAAACTGCCAATTTAACACCTTTATTTAATAAGGGAAGGAGATAACAAACAACAGGTAATGTCTGTTGTTGGGAAAATGTTACAGTCCATTATAAAGGATGCAATAGCTCAGCATTTCAAAATACATAACATGAGCAAGCAGAGTCAACAAGGCTTCGTGATGGGGAGATCATGCCTCACAAATTTACTAGAATGTTTAGAGGTAACAAGCAGGCTAGATAAAGAGGAGCAGTAGATGTAATATGTTTTCATTTTCAGAAACATTTGATGATGTACTCACACATTAGGCTACTTAATAAGAATTAATTTTGTTGGAGACAGTACATTAGCATGGATAGATGATTGGCTAATTAATTGAAGACAGTTGAGATAAAGGGAGCATTTTTAGAATCACAACAGTAACTAGTTGAGTGCTACAGTGGTCAGTGCTGGGGTCACAATAACTTACAATATATATTAATGATTTGGAAGATAAAAGTGAATGTACTGTAGCCAAGTTTGCTGATGACACAAAAGTAGATGGAAAGGTAAGTGGTGATGATGACGCAAAGAGAATAGAGGGATATAGATAGATAGGTTAAGGTGAGTGAGAAAAAAATCTTGACAGATGGACTATAATATGGGAAATTGTGAAGTTATGCCTTTGGGAGGAAGAATAGAGGAGCTGAATATTATTTAAATGGAAAAAGATTGCGGAAAGCTACTGAACAGAGAGATTTGGAGTGCAGCAGGTAATAGGAAAGGCAAATGAAATGTTGGACTATATTTCAAAGGGAATGGATTTATGAAAGTATGAATGTTTTAATATAATTATAGAAGTCACTAGTGAGACTACAGCTGGAATACTCTGAACAGTTTTGAGTCATTTGTCTAAGGAAAGCTAGACTGACATTGGAGGCAGTTCAAAGAAGGTTCATTTAGCCAGATACCAGGTTATAGACCAGGTATAGATACCAGGTTTTATGAGGATAAGTTGAGTAGGTTGGGTTTGTACTCGTTGGAATTTAGAAGAATGAAAGGCAACCTTATTGAAACACACAAGATTCTTACAAGATTTGAGAGATTTTTAATTCATAAGGGAATGAGTTATGGGGAAAACGCAGGAAAGTGGAGTTGAGGATTGTCAGATTCGCCATGATTTCATTGAATGATGGAGCAGATTCGATGGGCTGAATAGCCTACTTCTGATTCTATGTTTTATGGTCTTAAAGTCTTAACCTCAATTGTAACAATAGCTAAAACAGTCAAACAGTAGTAAGGAATTCTATTTACACCGCTCTGTCCAGATTGCTCCTGGCTTACTGGATTCAGCTTGACATTACAATTAAGCACTGGCAGGAGGACAAATTTAAATCAGCATTTGATGGTACAAAACTTGAGTGTTGCTGGAAAATAAACATTTCATTGGAAATTTTTCATCTTGAACTCATCAGGCTAATTTGCAAGAATATTGATTTATTAATACTTGAATGCATTAATAATGCATTGATATGTTGCATCTAATATACACAACATACCATCCTGTGAGGGTGACTGGCAATCCTAAACTGGTTAGGCTGCATCCAAGGAGCAGGAGAATTGATGTTTTGGGCAACTCTCCTGCTTCTTGGATGCTGCCTGACCTGCTGTGCTTTTCCAGCACCACAGTCTTCCACTCTGATTCTCCAGCATCTGTAGTCTTAACTTTCTCCTAATCTGAAATTGGTTGTCAGTGAAACCATTTACACACGCAGGATTATCCAGCATCTGTTGTCCAGTTGCAGTATCATATTTAGTGTTAGACACTATTGTGGTAAGCACATATTGTTTGAGTATGATCAGTATCTTATTTTTTGCGAACAGTCAAAGGGATATGCTGTTTGATATGATCCACCAGTCTTTGGAATATACAGCCTAATACTTGGCATCGTACTGGTACTAAAATGTACATAACACATTACACATTTGTATGATAGGCATAATGCCTTTTTGACTTAGTGACAATATCCTGACAAAAAAATTGCGGATGCTGGAATCCAAGATAGACAAGCAGGAGGCTGGAAGAACATAGCAAGCCAGGCAACTTCAGGAGGTGGAGAAGTCAATGTTTCTGGTGTAACACTTCTTCAGGACTGGGGTAAGGTGAAAAAGGAGCTGCAGATAAAAGAGGGGGAGGTGGTGGGGGTGGGGTGTGAGGAGGGGATTGTGATGAGGTAGGGAAAGGTGAGCACAGGTGGAGGGTATGATCTGCAGCTATTGTCTAAAACCCTGTTAGTGGCAAACACCACAGTATTGCAACTGCCTAGTTGCAGTGTGAAACACCTGTTACTCCAACACTTGAGGCACCTTAACTTTCCAGGGTAACTGAGGTTGACCGTCCACTTTCCAGGATCAGAAGTGACAGACTTCAGGCCACTCATGAGTTTGTGGGATATGCAGTAAGAAATGATCTGATCAGAGGAGTCATTGTCCTGTAGAATGACACAGACTAGTTCCATTTCAGTTTTTAACATGCACAGTGAAAGAAATGGATCAGGCCCTATTTACAAATTTAATACACATGGACCCTGTTCTTTCCAGACAAAAAGCATGTGTACATGCAATGCATCTATTTCAACTCAACAAAACAGGTGACCAACATTTGCTGGTTCACTTCTGAGGGAAATGCCTTCATCAATCAGGGTCAAGGTGTCTGGTTTAACATTTTAACAAATCCTGGCAGTTAACTATCCATCTTTAACTGCTGCATTCTTCATGGAAACAGCTCTCCCAATCAGAGACAAAAAAAAATTAGCTCCCCCTACCCCCAACCCCCACATCCAGTCCTGAAGAAGGGTTGCACCTGAAACAGTGACTTCTCCACCTCCTGATGCTGCCTGGCATGCTGTGTACCTCCAGCCTCCTGTTTGTCTACTCCCAATCAGATTCCACTTGTCAACCACTCACCATTCTTTCTCATATGGTGTAAATAGTTGTTTCCCCTTAAATTGGTATTGTTGTGGTTTGTCCTGATGAGTGCAAGGTTAAAAGCTTTGACAAAATGCCTCGTCAGTTTTCAGCAGTACTCAAAAATGTAAATCTGAAAAATAACTTCAAAGTATGAGAATTTCACAAAGAAACATAGTTGCGGTGTAGTAGGAGATAAAGTTTTAAGTCAGATATTGAGGGAATTCTTCACACAAAGAATCTTACTCAGAGGGTAGTGTCCAATCAGGGTAATGGAGGCAATAATCCTGAAATCTTTTAAAAAGCAATTGGATGTTGAAGCAGGATTTTGCAATCTTTCTGAATGTAATCGTCAAGATGGGCTGAATCATCTGCAGTTACCTTGCAACCATCAAATTTTACTCTCTGTGCATTTAATTCAATGACATTGATTACCAAAGTGGATGTCTTCTGCAACCTAAAGCCAAATTTAACCTTTTCTCCCACTGAAGATTTTTCAATGGTTTCTTCACCTTGCTGCCAGACTACGATATTTCTGTACGTCTGTCAGTATTGATATGCGCCTTCAATAAACATCACTAAAATAATACTTCATTGTTTATGTGAAATTACATGTCAAAATATCATGAGCCCTCCCACTTTAGCAGAAACGATACCGGATATCAAACAAAACTAGGGTCACCTTCCTATCGGAAAGATGTTGTGAAACTTGAAAGGGTTCAGAAAAGATTTACAAGGATGTTGCCAGGGTTGGAGGATTTGAGCTATAGGGAGAGGCTGAGCTAAGGGGCAACGTTTTCACGCAGAGGGTGGTATGTCTATGGAATGAACTGCCAGAGGATGTGGTGGAGGCTGGTACAATTGCAACATTTAAAAGGCATCTGGATGGGTATATGAATAGGAAGGGTTTGGAGGGATATGGGCCAGGTGCTGGCAGATGGGACTAGATTGGGTTGGGATATCTGGTCGGCATGGACAGGTTGGACTGAAGGGTCTGTTTCCATGCTTCATGTCTCTATGACTCTATGACTCTACAAAGTGATAGGCTATGGATTAGTATCACTACACCCTTGAAGCTTGCCTTCTTTATACTAATGCCCTGACACGTGCAATTAATATGTTCCAAGATATGTGAAAGTATTTGCTGCAATCAGTTCTCCAGTATTTCTTTCTTGACGTTGTTGCTCTCTAAGAGCAAATTACCATACTGCTTATAACCTTGAGCAGGGATGTACTTCTGAGGCTCTATAAGGCTCTGGTCAGACCACATTTAGAGTATTGGGTGCAGTTTTGGGCCCCATATCTCAGGAATGTTGTATGGCCTAGGAGGAGGTTCACAAGAATGGTCCCAGGAATGAAAAGCTTAACATATGAGGAACACTTAAGGACCCTGGGTTATACTCAATGGAGTTTAGAATGATGGGGGGGAATATAATTGAAACTTAATCGAATACTGAATGGCCTGGACAGTGTAAATGTTGGGAAGATGTTTCCATTTGTAGGAGAGACTAAGATCCGAGGGCATCGCTTTAGAGTAAAGGGAAGACCTTTTAGAATGGAGCTAAAGAGAAACTTCTTCAGACAGAGAGTGGTGAATCTATGGAGTTCATTGCCACAGAAGGCTGTGGAGGCCAGGTCATTGAGTATATTTAAGAATGAGATAGATAGGTTCTTGAGTATCAAGGGGATCTAGGGTTACGAGAAAAAGTGGGAGAATGGGGTTGAGAAACTTTCTGCCCGAAACATTCATTCTCCTGCTCCTCGGATGCTGCCTAACCTGTTGTGCTTTTCCAGCACCACACTCTCGACTCTGATCTTCAGCATCTTCAGTCCTCCCTTTCTCCTTCCTGAGAAACGTATCAGCCACGATTGAATGGCAGAGCAGACTCGATGGGCCGAATGGCTCAATTTCTGCTCCTATGTCTTAGGGTCTTATGGACTACACCCCAGGTCCTTCTCCCCAACAATTATCACCACCAACATTCTCGAGGATGCAACTTATGAGTTTATCTGACCATTGCCAAGTGAGTTGCAATGTGCAAAGGAACCGAAACTTGCTGGCTAGCTGACAACATGAGCCATCAGTGATCCCCTGTACTTTCTCAAAAGTGTCAGCATGGTCAAATTAAGCAACATGCTACTCCCCCACTGCTGTTTAAAGGGAAAGGAATTGTAAGAGTTTGCCATTAATTATACTCAATGCATCAATTCACTGTACAATGTATGAGTGGGCAACAAATGATTTGGCATCAAATAGTGTGACCTGGAATAATGAAATGGAGGGACAGGATTTGAAAGTACTGCTGTCTTTAACAAAACAGAAAGTGCTGGAGGAAATCAGCAGATCTGGCAATATCTGTAGAGAGAAAAACAGTTAAATGTTTCTTGAGAACTAGAGTCACTGGACTCAAAATCTTAATTGTGTTTTTTTCTCTACAGATACTGCAAGACCTGTTGAGTTTCTCCAGCACATTCTGCATTTGCAGTCCTTTGCTTTTATTCAACTGTCTTTAAGTTGGTTTCAAGTGTTCTTGCAATAAGTGACAAATCTTCATATGAGACTTCCCTGTTAATGCATTACTCAAGGAGGTATTTGTCATTGTTCATTGGTAGATAGGTGTGTCAATATTGCCAGACATGATTGACTGCACTATTACACAATGGTGGGAGCAATTCACATTCCTATTCAACTTACGATCACACCTTAATTTATTGTGTTCCATTCAATCATCAAAATCATTGTTTCATAAGGCTGAGGAGTGACTTTATAAAGGTTTATAAAATCATAAGGGGCATGGATAGGGTGAGTAGTCAAAGTCTTTTTCTCAGAGTAGGGGAGTTCAAAACTAGAGGGCTTGGGTTTAAGGAGAAAATGGAAAGATGTAAAAGGGACCTGAGGGCAACCTTTTCACACAGAGGGTGATGAGTGTTTAGAATGAGAAGGTGGGTACAATTACAACATTTAAAAGGCATATGGATGGGTACATAAATAGAAAGGGTTTAAAGGGATATGGGCCAAATGCTGACAAATGGAACTAGATCAGTTTAGGATATCTGGTTGGTACGGTCGAGTTGGACCGCAAGGTGTGTTTCTGTGCTGTACAACTCTATGATTCTATGACTCTATTTTTAACAAACTTCAATTGCTGCCCACAACTGACACTCCCCTTTGCATCTAATTATTTTGTGCTCCCCTCAATCCTTGTGAAAATTGGTCTTTGGAATATTTGTTTTCCTTTTTTATTTCATTCTGCCCGGTTCTTATGAAATCGTATAAACTAGTAACTTAATATGCAATAATGGATCATTTAACACAGGATGTTAAATAACACACTATCCTGTGAGAGATTATTCTGAAATTACATTTCCTCAATAAAAATTTCTATAATTAAAACACAATACTGCAAAACTGATCTTAAGTATTGCAAGCATAAACAACACCATACATATTCTCCCTCGCAATTGGCTTAATTGTGCATGATTCTAATTAATCTCTGGTTGATCTGTGGTTCTTCACCATGTATTTAAAATTAGCTTTCTCTTCTACAAAAGTGTAGTCCTGTGATAAGAATACTTGTGATCCAGCAGTAGTGTCCCTACCTCTAGGCCAGGAGGCCTGTGTTCAGGTCCCACTTGCTCCAGAGGTATGTAATACTGTCCTTGAACAACTTGGTTAGAAAATATCTAGCATTCATTTTAGAGGGCTGCAATACAAGAGCAGAGATGTCCTGCTGAAGGTGTGTAAGGCTCTGGTCAGCCTGCATTTGGAATGTTGTGAGCAGTATCGGCTCCTGCATCTAAGGAAGGATGCACTGGGCTGAGGAGGTTCACAAAAAATGATCCTGGGAATGAAAGGTTTGTTATATGAGGAGCAGTTGTGTCTGTAGTTAATGGAGGTTAGAAGGATGAGCTGGGGCATCTGATTGAAACTTACAGAAAACTGAAAGGCCTAGATGGAGTAGATGTGGAGAACATGTTTCCACTAGCAGGAGAGACTAGGACCCGATGGTACAGCCTCACAATTAAAGGATGACACTTTAGAACTGAGATGAAGATGAACTTCCTCAGCTGGAGGGTGGTTAATCTGGAATTCTGCCATTGACGGCTGTTGAGGACAAGTCATTGAGTGTATTTAAGACCGAGATAGATAGTTTCTTGATTAGTAAGGGGATCAAAGGATTCAGGGAGGAGGTTGAGAAACAAAGCAGCCATAATTGAATGGTGGAGCAGACTCAATGAGCAAAATGGCCTGACTGTTATGGTCTTATGGTCTTATCTATTCTTGTAATAGAGTCATAGAGACGTACAGCACGGAAACAGATCCTTCAGTCCAACTCATTCATGCTGACCAGATATCCTAAATTAATCTAGTCCCATTTGTTCATATCGCTCTAAACCCTTCCTATTCATGTACCCATCCAGATGCCTTTTAAATGTAATTGTACCAGCCTCCACCACTTCCTCTGGCAACTCATTCCATACATGTACCACCCTCTGCGTGAAAAAGCTGTCCATTAGGTCCCTTTTATATCTTTCCCCTCTCACTCTAAACCTATGTCCTCTAGTTCTGAACTCCCCCACCCCAGGGGAAAGACCCTGACTATTTACCCTACCCATGCCACTCATGAAATTTACGCCAAATGCTTAGTAAATATTTGTGCACGTATTCTAGAATCTTCTTGAGAACGTGACACAAAATAGGACACACCTCTAGCTCAAAGGATGCAGCTGGTAGGGAAAACAAAATCACATGTAGAAGGAATTGGTTTCACATTATGCCTGAGGCTTGATGACTCAATTTTCCAATTTCCCAGTAGCTGAGAGCAATATCAGCTCCATAACTCACAATAGGTATGGCGTTTTGATGTGTTTAGAGCATTTTAAAATTACAGCTGAGTTACATATTACATTTTATATCTGTAGTGAGATAGTTGTATCATCACTTATTGGACAGGAGCACACACGGTAGGATGCCTTTAAGGTGTAAAGTGATTTTTCTACTGTTTACTATTCAGCAAGTCTCACCATTGATTTTAAAATATATTATCTGATTGCTTTTGTTATGAATCACAAAGGAAGCAGTGCAGTCCATTTGAACTTGACCCAATAATGCTTTTTAAGATGCCACACCTCTATTGCACAACAGATGACTCAGTGCAGGATGGGAGTGTTAACAGTAATTCAATGTGAGTGCCAAAGAAATTGTGTACATTTTTTTATAAATAACTTCATTAACAGTATTCTTCCCTTTGCCTTGGTCCCCTACAGAGACAATTACCCCTGCAGTTGTGAAATGCTTTTTCAAGGTGTGTTCTCAATGATAATCATATGGAATTCCAGAAGATCTGCATCTGTGGACCAAAGCAGACAGGCTGTTAAATTATTCATTAGAACAACATAGTGTTCCTGGATCCCGGATAAAAATGGGGACGCAGTGATATAATGTACTGAATGTACGAAAAATTGAGGCTTAGCTGATATTGTACCCAATCAGAGCATACAATGGAACAGCATGCATTGCATTTGCTAACTGAGATCATGCAGAAGCAGGATCATGGTCAGCTTTACAGCCCCATACTCAGCTTAGAGATGTTGGTGGGATTGAAGGAAATAATGAGGGAGTCATAAGTTAGTGTTTGGGAAGGAGCAGTGGCTGGTTTAATGTGGAGCAGTACCTCTGTTTCTTCTGGATTTACAATAATGTCAGTAAAATGTTTGAGGGGGTAAGGTGAAAACCTCCTAGGATGATTGGCTTGATTGATAAAAGCCTGACATAACTGACCACAACCATGTACAGCCCTTGTCCTGATCACTCCACAAGCTGAATTCTCAAAGGGGTCTGAAACAGATATTAGGTTCCAATTTGCATGAGCAAACCAACACCAAGACCGGTTTCACAACACCTTGGGTGTGTACTCAGCAGCCTGATCTAATATGACAGGTTGCGTCTTTCCTTGCAGAATAAGTACACACACACATCACCACAATATTAGACAGATAGGTACTTGTGACTAATAACCATGACAGATGGATGAACCCTTGTGCAATTTGATAAGTTGACAGCAAGATTGCCAAAGCATAGCAAAGTGGAAAGATTTATTAAGCATAAATTATGGCTTAGATAATGAGCCTGTAGTTAATGCTGATTAACAGTTTATTCTGAACAGGGCAACCGAGTGCACAAAAATGTGTAAACTACTCTTTCTGATTTCTAAAAGGCTTGTAGACTATTCTGACTTCAGTAGTCTGCTCAGTCTTCTTGTTCAATTGAATGGTTACCAGGACGCTTCATGCATTTTTAATTAGTCTTGAGCATCTGATGTTAGTGTCTAAGTATTACACATCCCTCAGTAAGAAGACACTCATACATTGCAGAAACGTAATAAATTTATTTTAGTGGACTGGATAAAAATTTTGTGCAGTTAGAGGTAAGTATGCAAGTTACAAAGTTTCACTTAAATTCTAAATATAACGTTTAAACTTATACAGACACACCCTAAAGCACCAGAATTTGAATGCACAGTTTAATTATTTTACAAAATGTAATTCCAGGGCAACATTTTCTCATAACCTATACCTCCCTCTTACATTTAATGCCAGGGTCTGAACCGAACCTGTTTGGCTAGAGTAAAGTGATCATGACTCACAACTCTTTTAACTGTTTAATGTATCATTGATAACATACAATCACCCCCCCCCCCCCCCACCCCGCTCGTTACAATTTCAACAATACTCAGGAACACTGCTCCCCATTATTCTCCTCAATTTTTAGGAGTAGTCTCAATGAGATCACTCGGAACAATGGTCCCTCCGTGTAGATTAGATTTTTCTCTCAATTTGCTCTCTTGTCCCTAAAAGCAAGCTGTATACAGCAAAAAAAATCACATAAAATAATATTTTAACTACTTTTTTTGATTGTAATGTCTTATATGAACTCCACAATCTGAGCTCATGTTAATCCACCAACATATAAGGGTGGTTTGATTTTCTGGGATTATCAACATCATTAAATTGGTGAATGAGTTTTACCCTCAGTTCTGGATTTAGCATTTCCAAAGGATGTGGGTGCCAACTCAGACATAAAGGAACAATAGCTGTTAGCTTGTATGTGCTATTTACTGGGTGGCCACAGGGGTTCACTGGTCAAGACAATCATTTAAATCTGGACAAACACACACAAATGTGTGGTCTGATTGCATCAGCTAATTCTTAGTTAACATACTCATGAAGTCACATCACCATTCCCCAATCTCTGAGTAATTTCATTTCAGATGTCAGCCTTTTTTTATGTTTTAGTTAGGTCTCTTGATTTCTGAGATACAAAATGTGGCCCATTTGTTACAATTGTCCATTAACAAGTTGACTTTGTAATCCTTACCTTTAAAAATCAACTTCCACTAAATTAAATGTGTTCTTCCTGAAGGACTGGCTTCATCATTATAAGTCTTATTTTCTGCCATCTTTTTATCCATTATGAATATATTGTATTTATGTGGAGAATCTCCAGAGTGCACTGCAGATATCACATTTAGCAACATAGGGCTATGCCATTTGTTTAAAAGACCAGAATGAGTTGATAATTGCAGCAATTTGTTGTTTCGTGACCAAAATGTGCAGGATGCCAAATAGGTGGAAGGAGATAGCAGGAAAAATCTGCCGATACATTTCAAAAAGGAGTGGTTGATGACAATGGAGGAATTAAGTATACTGATATGGATTGCAAAAGTAACAGTGCAAAGGGCAAAAATGTGAAGAAACATCGAAATTTTTTTTAAAAGGAACAGGATTAGTCCTTTGAGACTGCTCCACTGTGACTGAACAGCCTACTTAGTATTATGTTCCACCCTTTTATCCCTTTAGCCCTAATTTACTGATAATTGAAAGTAGGTGGGAGGGCCCGTTGTGACGAGGACATAATGAATCCGCAACAAGATATAGGGAGGTTGAGTGAGTGGGTAAAAAGAAATTGGCACATAGAGTTTAATGTAAGAAAGTGTGAGGTCATGCAGTTTGGTAGGAAGAATCATGAGGCAGATTATTGTTTAAATGGAAAGAGACTCCAACAATTGCAGCACAGAGGAATCTGGGTGTTTTTAAACACAAAATGTTAGCATGCAGGTGCAGCAAGTAGTTAAGAAGACATTTGGAATTTGGTCTTTATTGCAACAGGATTTGAATTAAAATGTAGGAAAGTCTTGTTATAACTGTACAGTGTGTTGGTGAGGCTGTGCTTGGATTACTGTGTACAGGTTTGTACATTTTTTGTCACTGCTTTCAAAAAGGATATGTTGGCATTGAGTTCAAATCCCACCGTGACAGATGGTAGAATTTTAGTACGACAAAAATCAGGATTTAAGAGTCTGATAATGATCTATTGTCAATTATTAGCAAAACCCATCTAGTTCACTAATGCTCTTAAGGGAAGGAAACTGCCATCTTTGCCTGATCTGGTCTGTATGTGACTTCAGACCCACTGAAATGTGGTGGACTCTAACTGCCCTCTGAACTGGCCTAATAAGGCTACTTTTTTTTTCTATAGGAAGGAGATTGTTAAACTTGAGGGGGTGCAGAAAAGACTTGTAAGGATGCTGCTGGGATTGGAGGGTTTGAGTTATAGGGAGAGGTTTAATAGGCTGGGGCCTTTTTCCCTGGAATGTTAGACACTGAGGGGTGACCATATGGAGGTTTATAAAATCATGAGGGACATTATAGGGTGAATAGCAAAGGTCTTTTCTCGTGGGGTGGGGGAGTCCAAAAGTAGAAGGTATAGGTTTAAGATGAGAGGGAAAAGATTTAAAAAGGACCTGAGGGGTAATCTTTTCATTCAGAGGGTGGTACGCATATGGAATGAGCAGCCAGGGGATGTGGTGGAGGTAGGTACAATTTAAAAGGCATCTGGATGGGTATATGATTAGGGATGGTTTAGAGGGATATGGGCCTTATGCTGGCAAATGAAACTAGGTCAGATTGGAATGACTGGTTGCTGCAGATGAGTTGGACCGTACTATATGATCCTATGATTTTGTAATTGCTAGAACATCCCAAAAAAGAATGAAACAAGACAGAACATTTGCTATTGACCCAGACATTGGAAATGACAATGGAAAACACTGCACTATCGACCCTGCAAAGTTCTGCTTACTAACATCTAAGATTTTTGTGCCAAAGTTGAGAGAGTAGTCTCACAGATGAGTCAAGCAACACCCTGGTATGATTATATGCATAAAAAAGATCATCCCTTACAAACAATGCCCTAGCCACCGGTATCACCATCATTGGGTATGGCCTGACCCACTGGTAGGACAGAACCGCTGAGTTGACAGCACAGTGACGTACACAGTCACAACGGGGTTGTCCTGGGAGTCCTCAACATTGATTCCAGACACCATGAAGTGCATTGATAGCAGGTCAAACCAGAGTAAGGAATCCGAAACAAATACACAAATTGCTGGGAAACCTCAGCAGGCTTGGCAGCATATGTGGAGAGGAAAGAAAGGTTAACATTTCTGATCCAGTAACCCTTTTTCAGAACTGTTCTGACTTTTGGCAGCAATGTCTGTTTTTGTTTCTGATTTCCACCATCCACACTTTTTTTTAATGGATAAGGGATCTTCTGGCTGATTACCTCGCAAAGGAATGTTTCACCCACACTTTCTCCTTAGTTGATAAGTCAATGCTTCTCCATGCTGAATAACACTTGGAGGAAGCACTGAAGGGAGCAATGGACTCTGTGTGGGGGGCTTCTATGTAGCACTACTGATTGAGCTAGTTAAATCTTGATGACATTGCTGCCAAAATGAGTCTGCAGCAGGAAGTGAGGGAACCAACAAGAGGGAAACATACCTGATTTCATTCTGACCAATCTGCTGGCTGCAGATGCACCTAAACATGACAGTATCAGTAAGAGTGACTATTGCACAGTCCTCTGACGAAGTCACTATGCCTTCACATTGAGAATATCTTCCATTGAGTTGTGTTGTGCACTTGAACACAATCTGTAACTTCTGATCACATTAGGGGATCAACATTAGTTCAATGAAGAATGTAGGAGGGCCTGCCAGGAACAGCACTGGGCATACTTAAAAATGAGGTGTCAAGCTGATGAAGTGACAAAACAGGGCTGCTTGTGTGTCAAACAGCATAAGCAGCAAGTAACAGATGGAATAAAGAGATTCCAGAACTAAAAGATCAAATCTGAGCTCTTCAGTCATAGTCATAGAGATGTCCAGCACGGAAACAGACTCTTCAGCCCAACTCATCCATGCGACCAGATTTCCTGAACTAATCTAGTCCCATTTGCCAGCACTTGGCCCATATCCCTCTAAACCCTTCCTATTCATGTAACCATCCAGATGCCTTTTAAATGTTGTAAATGTACCACTCTCCACTATTTCCTCTGACAATTCATTCCATACACGCACCATCCTCTGTGTGAAAAGGTTGCCCCTTAGGTCCCTTTCAAATCTTTCCCCTCACACCCTAAACCTATGCCCTCTCGTTCTGGACTCCCCCACCCCAGGAAAAAGACCTTATCTATTTATCCTATCCATGCCCTTCATGATTTTATAAACCTCCATCAGGTCACCTCTCAGCCTCTGATGCTCCAGGGAAACTGCCCCTGACACATCTAGTCATGAATGAGGGTAAACAATGAAACAATTCACTGAAGGAGGACTCTCACCAATATCCCAATCGTAATTGGTGGTGGAACCCAGCACATCAGTGCAAAAGATAAGGTGGAAGCATTTGCAACAACTTGAGGAGCAATAAAGGCTGGCCAGCTAGCGCCATCCATGTCCCACAAGTGCCAAGTGAATGATTAATCTCAGACTTCTTCAGAGGTCCCCAGCAATTCAGATGCCAGTTTTCAGCCTATTTGATTCACTCCACATGATATCAAGAAATGGTCGGAGACACGAGATACTGCAAAGGCTGTGGGTCTGACAATATTCTGGCAATAGTACTGACTTGAGTTCAAGAACTTGCTGCTCCCCTAGCTAAGCTCTTCCAGCATAGTCACAGCACTGGCATTTATTTGACAATGTGGAAAATTGTCCAGGTATGTGCACAAAAAGCAGGACAAAACCAACCCAGCTAATTACCACCCCATCAGTCGACTCGATCATCAGTAAAGTGATGGAAGGTGCCATCACCAGTGCTATCAAGCAGCACCTGCTCAGCAATAACCTGCTCAGTGATGCCCAGTCTGGGTTCTGCCAGGACCACTCAACTCCTGACCTCAATACAGCCTTCAAACATGGATTAAACAGCTGAATTCCAGAGGTGAGGGGAGAGTGACAGCTCTTGACGTCAAAGCAGCTTTTGAACAAGGAGCCCTAGCAAAACTGGAATTGATGGGAATTGGGAGAAAAACCCTCTGCTGATTAGAATCGAAGCTGGAACATAGGAGGATGTTGTGGGTTTCGAAGTCAGTCATCTCAGCTCCAGGACATCTCTGCAATAGTTCCTCAGGGTGGTGTCCCAGGCCCAATCATCTTCAGTTACTTCATCAATGACCACTCCCCGCCTCCCCTCATAAGGTCTATAATGGAGATGTTTGCTAATGATTGCACAATATTCAGCACCATTTGCTACTCCTCAGATACACTCCTCAGACAATGAGCTGCTTTCTTGAAACACTGCAGGCCATATGCTGTGGATTGACTCATAATGCCCTTAGAAAAGGAATTCCAAATTTTGACCCAGCAACAGTGAAGGAACTTCCAAGTCAGGATGGTGTGTGGTTGGTGAGGAACTTGCAAGTGGTGGTGCTCCCATATATCTTTTGTCCTTATCATTCTAGGTGGAAGTGGTCCTGCAGTTAGAATGTGCTGAGGATCTTTTGTGAATTGCTGCAGGGCATCTTGTAGGTATGACTGAGCATTGGTGGTGGAAGCCATAGACGCTAGTGGATGTGGTGTCAATCAAACAGGCTGCTTCGTCATGGATGAATCTGTTTTCATTTTACTCCAAAGTCCAACATTATTATAAAGGCATGTGTTAAACAGAAGCAAAATTTAATAGAATTCACAAAGATGTTACCATGGACAGTGGTGTAAAATTATAAAGAGAAACGTTATCAGCTGGGACTTTTTCCGTGGTGCAGAGAAAAATTTAATTGTTCATACATGTTTAGATAGATTTATTCTAGATGGCTCAAATAGAGATGTTGCAGATATAAACTTCATGTATATTTCTGTGCTGTTACATTCTGTAATGTGCTTCCCTTCCCGTGATTTTGTTTTACCCTGCAAAGACTATCTTACTGTTCATGTGAAACCTGAGGTGAACCCTGGGTCTATGCAGTTTGTATTCTAATCTTTCTTTGACAGTCTTAAATTACACTGCATTTTCCATAACTTAACCTCCCTTTTGAATCATTCACAAGTCAAAGATATTGTGATTAGAGTCACATCAATGAGTATCAGTTATTTCTGGTGGCTTTGACAGTAACAGCAGAAATACATTTCCAAAAAAATCGAGTTCCATTCAATTTGGGAGATTCAAGAAAATGAGCAGAAGATGGAAGTGAAACAAATGCTAATCTTACAACAGTTTCATACAGGCTCTTGATCCCAGGGAAGGAATGTCACTGTCTGGTTTGAACTTAATTTGCTAATTCTTTCTGAAAAAAGCAATGCAGAGCTCTTTCTGAAGGGTGAGAGTCCCATTGCCTATATTAAATTCCACCTTTGGGTCTGAATTTAATGCCTCTACTTAGTGGTGGGTTTGGTGGTGGTACTGTGAATGCCACGCTTCCCTTTACTCCCACCTGCTTATACGACTTCCATCATTACTCATGCTGAACCACAGTTGACTGCATTACTGACACTAGCCACTGCCTTTCCGATGGCATTGCTGAGCAATGAAGAGTTGCCACTCTTTGCTTGGCTGTCGGTTTTCAGCAGATGAAACATCTGCAGCCAGCTGCCCAATGAAGTGGCACTTAACATAATGTTAAGAAAAAAAAAGCAACATTGGGCTCTCAAATGCTTTCCCACTAATGAGTTGAACCCTCATTGTCTATACTGATTTTCACCTGTGGTCTCTGTCTTCCTCACTCCCTTCAAAGCCAACATCTGCATCGCTGCCTTTTTGTTCTTTTTTATAGTTTACCTCTGTAGATGTGCATTATGTCTGGTTTTCAGTGGCAATCTGACACTGTCTAAAATACTTGATTTTGTGTATTAGGAGCTTAATTCAGTGCTAACTCAAAGCTCTATTTGGTCAACTAATTACAGGTGGCTGTTGTAGGAAATGTAACAAATTTAAATTGGTACCATAGAAATATCCTCTTCAGTTGGATCTGAAAGTTGAGGTGCATTCTTGAGTCAGAACTGAGGAAACTACATCAGCCAATGTTCCTATTGGCATTAAGTGAGAGTAATGCCAAGTTGTTCCATTCCCATCACATCTGCTTTTCTCTTTATTGAACACAAAAAATCATTCAGAAAATGAAAAAGAAAAGGATCTGTAATGGATTGGTTTTCAGACACTGTGGCAATTTAAGTTTAAAATCTCTAATTTCAAACTGGTTTTAAGTGGCACCATACATTGAATTATCACAGGAAAGCTCTCTAACCTCATACGAGCTAACGGAATCTTAAAAGTACATTCTTCACGCTTCATTCATTTAAAGTGTAAGAGTCATAATCTCAGGTAGCTTCGATAGTTGATCACTGCACACTTGTATAGCTTAGTAAAGCACACTCAGTTGAAATTCTTGGCAACAATTTCGGCTAATCCCTAAGGTATGGAGGTGGGTGAATACTTGCACTGTAAAAGGAATGTGTGAAATGTGCTGAGACAGACATCAAAATATGACATAAATAAAGAACAAGCAGTTTACATACAATCAACAGTAATGTTTGTGTCAAGCCAGTCTACCAAATAATGAAATCTTGTGATTTGTTGGATGAAAAATATCTGAGATTTTGTCCTTTAACTCTAATCAATTCTTCCAAAATAAAAGTGTTGCTAAGGGATATAGATCATGTGGATTCTTGCCATGCATGCCTTTTTGTGAAATATGCGGAACATTCTCACCTTTGGCCTAGTAAAGTCACTTCCTCATTTCTTTTCCCAGGACATTGGTGACTGAATTGGTGTTGTTTCCTGTTCTCATCCCACACCAGAAAATTCATCAACGTTACTTTCAATCTCCGGCCTTCGCTGATTTTCATGGTTCAGAGATTGCACGCACTGAGTTGGGCCAACATTAAGTATTAAGGATTTGCCCATCTCTGCCTGGCCAGCTCGCATTTAGACTTTTGAGGCAGGATGTCTCATCTCAGAGGATTGCTGGCCAACTGAGATACTGGCAACTCCCGTACCCCTGCAGAAGCACTAGGAGCAGTAGCCACTTTCCTTTTTAAAGGATTAATGTGAAACTGCACAGCCTCCCATAAGGAAGTAGCAGAGTTGAACTGTGAGGTAGGGGTGGAATCTCACTGGCCTGGTGAGGGGGTAAATGGACATGACAATAAAATACTGAGGGCTGTGAAATAGGCATAGTATACTCATCAAGAGAATATTCCTCCAAATTGACATCAAAACTTGGAAGGCTTTACTGGGTGGTCTGGTCACTGTCAGCTTATGGGCCTTCATTGAGCCATGCAGCTGGTGAGCAACCCTTGGGTCAAATTATTACAAGGCCAGCGGCAGTACCATTGGTCTGAAACTAATTTAACAAACCCCCCCTCACCTACCATCTGCCCCAGGTTTGGGGTTTGGTGAATTGTAAGATTCTGGCTATTAAGTTTACATGCTTCACCTTCAGTTCTTGCCTTACCTTCCTTGACTTGTATATTTATATTATCAGCCAACATCTGTGGCAGGCCCACTGACTCCCACAGTGAACTTGACTACATTTGCTCCCTTAACCTGCTTCTATTTTTGGATTTGATTCCATTCTCCTAGTTCCTTCATCTCCATATTATCTGCTCTGATAAATCCTACCTTTCATACCAATGCTTTCAATGTGCCTTTCTTTTCCCTTAATTGAATATCTCAACCACTGAGGGTGGTGTGGTCTGTGATAATGGTCTTTCCATTTTCCACACCTGCTCTCACCCTTTCCTTTTGAAAGGATTAATGTGGACATATTGCACAGGGAGTAGGTGAACGCTGGCAGACAGACTCAACAAGCAAGCAGAACATAAAACAAAGTCTGAGTGGCCTCTGACCAGTAAAGAATATTGTGTCAATTGTGTTGTACAAATTTGATATAACCTCTTGTAGAATTGGTGGATCCTGTGAACACTGTACCTTGATACCCTAAAATATTCTGTAACCATTGTTCTGGGAGTCAGAAGAGAGACATTGCTCTGTCCTTTGGCTCCCCTGTCTACATTTGAATAAAGAATACTGATAAAAAGTACTTTGTATGTCCAGATTGCGTTATTCCTCTCAGCACATATCATCCTGCTGAGAGGAATAACGCAATCTGGACATCCAGCTGAGAGGAATATCGCATCCTGCTGAAGTGGGGAGAATCCACTTGTGGATAGAGAACTGCTGAGGATAACTGCTGAGGGGAAAGAGAGCAAACAGTAAGCTTTCACCTGGAGAGGGCTTGAGCATAATGGCTGGGGATGCTCAGAAGGATCATATGGTTTGTGGACTCCATGTTGCAGTGTGTGTATAGGAAACAGAAGGGGTTGGTAGAACAGATGAGGAAGGATGGTTGAAGTCTGCTCAGTGGGTCTTGGGACCAAAGAAAGATCAAGCCAACAGGGCAGTTTGATCTTTTGCCACCTGCACAAGCAGCAAGTAGAAAACAATAAGCCCCTATGAGAAACTTGCCACAAGGTAATGGTAGTAGCCATACGACAACAATGATATGATTTGGAGAGATGCGGATAAAAAAAACCTGGAAATGTGGGCACCATGATACCAACAAGTAGATTGGGAGCTAGGTCAAGGGTAACCACAGGCAGAGGTAAGTAAATGGCTGAAGTGATAAGGTGAAGCCACATTAGATGGTGGTTGCTGAGAATAGTGACATGTTTGGAGGCGATATTTTTATTGAGGGCCCAAGAGGTCAATAACAACATCTCAGGCAGATAAGAGATCAACACAATAGATTAAAGGTGGTGGAACCCGGGGCGATCAAACTGGAAAAGAAAAAAATGTCTTGGATGCAAAAACAAACTTGGACAGATTTCAAGGAAAGGTGAAAAAAATTACCTTTGAAGTACCACTGCAGCCTAGAATGCTGAGTTTGTGTGTGTGAGTCTATGTCAATGTTTATTCTCCTTGTGTGCTTTGAACCTGGCAAAATCTATTGCAAAAAGGAAAGGGGTCAGTGCTCTGTAAATACTTGTTTAGGACTGATTGTGAATGGTTGCTGCTTAAACTGTAACATTGTCAAAAACAATGTCTTTGTTCTGTTTTGGAATGAGAGAGGAAAAGTCAGGCTGGACGTGCAGCTCTGGTCGTTTGTGGGTTGCAGGCCAGTGTATATGTTACATAAAAATATGTTAACCCTGAATGGTCTGTTCTGTATTCTGGGTTTAAAGCAGTTTGCTGCTGACTCTGTCAGAATTGATTTATCTTTTTCTATTAAGAGCACATGCTCTTCATTCCTGCCTGTGTGTCAAACAAAAGGTCTATCTTCAACGTTTGGAGTCATTAGAATGCATTCTGCATTAGGTGGAGTGGATTCTTTGCGGCAAAGTTTAAGTGACTGAGGATTCTGCTCCTGCCACAGGTTCTCAGGAGACTAGGGAGAATGGATGTTGCTAAATTGGAGTGTGGTAACAAACCATTTAGTTGATTTGAATTTCAAAAAGAAAGAAAAGAACTGAGAAGATTGGAGAGACTTACCGATTAATTCAAAATCCTGCAATTAAGAGATAGGAACTGCTGGAGATTGCCGAGACCTGGATTGTAAGGCATTCAGGAGATGCCTCGACCCTCTGAGGGGCCTTTGAAAAATATTGAGGCTATTTCACTATTCTAGGAATATTGGGATGGACTAAATGGTACCATGGAGGAGGAGAGGGTACGTTATCTCCAGTGGAGCTCCAGAGGCATGAGGAAATACTGAAATGATTGGTAGAGGCTACTAAGGGGCCCATCAGTGGAGCTGTGATCAACATTAAGGCCCACAGGAAAGTAAAAACACTGCAACATACAGGTAATGCACAGGTAGGTAATTGGGCCATTAAGGCATTACAAGAGGAACCAGAGAAGATATTTAATGTTAGGTTGGAGGAAGTATCAGTGCAAGAAGTACAGGGCTCAACAGACAGAGCAAAGCAGGAGAAGTGGGGATGGGAAGGAGTGGCTAAGGGAGCAAATGGGATGTGGCAAAAGGAACAACAAGTAGTTGACCTGAATACAATCCACCAGAGCCTGATAGATTGGAAATATGCCCTGGGATAGGACATCCCGAGATTAAGACCAATCTATGGTTAGTAAGCAGATACAGACCAAGGTGGAAGTGCTTGGGGCAAGAAATGGCGAAATCATGCCAATGACATCTGTCGTGTGTGGAATTTAACCCAGAAACGGTTGGGAAGGTTAGGATGAAGAAATACATATGCTCCAGAGGTTCATGGGAAAATCTGCAGATGGATTTTGCTAGATCCCTCCACAGAGTGAAGAGAAGACTTGTTGCTTGGTAATTGTCAACTAGTTCACCCAAAGGTTGAAGGCATTTACAGCTAGAGATTGCACATGCAAACTGTATGTAGGGTATTTTATTCCTAAGAAATAAATAAGCTCCACTACAAACAAAATCAGTCCAGGATACACATTTTACTGGGAAGGTGAAGGAAGCTACTGGGAATCAAATAACAATCCTATATTATTTATCATTCTCAATCATCAGGAATGGCAGAAAGGATAAAGTAAACCCTGAGCAAAGCATTAGAAAAGACCATGGTGACATCTTGCAAAATGTCCAAATTACAGAGGAGGAAGTGCTGGCTGTTTTGAAACAGTTAAAAGTGGATAAGTCCCCAGGACCTAATCAGGTGTACCCGAGAACTCTGTGGGAAGCTAGAGAAGTGATTGCTGGGCCTCTTGCTGAGATATTTGTATCATCGATAGTCACAGGTGAGGTGCCGGAAGACTGGAGGTTGGCAAACGTGGTGCCACTGTTTAAGAAGGGCGGTAAAAACAAGCCAGGGAACT
>NC_057718.1:46714515-46756134 GCF_004010195.1 Chiloscyllium plagiosum
TGGGAGGTCATGTTGTGGCTGTACAGGACATTGGTTAGGCCACTGTTGGAATATTGCATGCAATTCTGGTCTCCTTCCTATCGGAAAGATGTTGTGAAACTTGAAAGGGTTCAGAAAAGATTTACAAGGATGATGCCAGGGTTAGAGGATCTGAGCTACAAGGAGAGGCTGAACAGGCTGGGGCTGTTTTCCCTGGACTATCGGAGGCTGAGGGGTGACCTTATAGAGGTTTACAAAATTATGAGGGGCATGGATAGGATAAATAGACCAAGTCTTTTCCCTGGGGTTGGGACGTCCAGAACTAGAGGGCATAGGTTTAGGGTGAGAGGGGAAAGATATAAAAGAGACCTAAGGGGCAACTTTTTCACACAGAGGGTTGTACATGTATGGAATGAGCTACCAGAGGATGTGTTGGAGGCTGGTACAATTGCAACATTTAAGAGGCATTTGGATGGGTATATGAATAAGAAGGGTTTGGAGGGATATGGGCCGGGTGCTGGCAGGTGGGACTAGAATGGGTTGGGATATCTGGTCGGCATGGATGGGTTGGACCGAAGGGTGTGGGTTTATATGCTGTACATCTCTATGACTCTATGATCATAATGGAAAATGGGACTTCATGGGCAGATGCACGACAGAGCCAAGAGACTGAATACAGCTTGGTTCAAATTAATGACATGGACAGCCATGAAATTGTTTTGAGGTGGGATTACTGGGGCATGGGGAACAGAGACGTAAGTTCCACTCAGGATAAAGTGTGGCGGTCTGTATGTGAGACATGTACTCAGCTCCATAATATGTGGTAGACTGCGTGGATGAACAACTGATCCATGAAAAAGCCAGGAACTTCTGTTGGGAGACATTTAAGTGGCAGTAAAAGACCTGGTGATAGTGAAGACCAGCCACTAAGAGAGGGCTGCAGCCAAGATGGTGAGCACCCTACCTGATAATAATGACCAGGTTTACTTGCACATGGATGAAGATCTACTGGAGCCAGCTAGAGAAGTAGAAAGGAGATGGGGAGAACTGATTTCTTGCACTCATACCCTCAGTAAAATGTCATGCTGAAGATGGCTGTTTGACACGAAAGGCTGATTGCTCTACCTAAAGGATATGTGGGGACTGAAACACCTTGCTGCAAGAGAACATGTGACTGACCAGCATCCAAACACTTTGAGAGTGACGAACCAAAATGGAATGTAATTGTTAATTGGATTGAAACCAGTTGTTCTAAACAACATACATCATGGTGTTCAATTACATTTACTGAGAACAAAGGAGAAATATGTTGGAAATCTGGAGAATGCCCAAGGGGATGATCCTTAGGAGTGAATGAAATACCAAAGGGAATTTAGGAAAGAGGTAAGCGCAGACCTAGAACATGTTTCTCTCCCACATAGATAAGCTAGAATTTTGGAAAGAGCAATACATGCAGCTAAGGTGGGAGGGCAAATATGCAATGAGACCAAAATAAAATCTTTGGTGGGAGCAGAAACTGAGATGTGAAACAGGGGCCCGAAGTAATATTCCTGATGTACAGTGTTGAGAAACCATGGTTGTAAGGGAAATGAAGGGAGGAGTAGCAAGGAAAGGGATCTTTGAGGAAAGGGCTGCAGAAACGTCAGTTAGTTTGCATCAAACCAAATTGGTGGGTTTTGTCCAGGGACCCCATGGGAAGAAGTTACAAATATCAAACTTAGGTTGACATGGAGGTCTAACCGACTGTATCACTGTGAACAAGAAGTGAAGGTGCCGAGCAGAAATGATAAAGAGAGAACAGGCTATGTGCTCAGAGGCAGGGGGTAAATTTAACCCTTCACATATCAATCCTGGCATCATCTTCAACCCAAGGAGCAGGAGAGTCACCGTTTCGAGCATTAGCTCTTCATGATGAAGAGTTTATGTTTGAAACGTCAATTCTCCTGCTCCTTGGATGCTGCCTGACCAGCTGTGTTTCTCCTGCACCACACTTTTTGACTCTGATCTCCAGCATTTGCAGTCTTCACTATATCCTTGTCTTCAACCCAGTATGTCATGCTTACCTGTTTAAAGAAAAAGAGCTAGCAATAGAGAGAGGTCAACTTAGATGATCGAGCTGGACCATGGGATGATATGACGGAATTGTTTTAGAGCATGCGAGCCCCTTGGAGGTGCAGATATGAGGCTGATTTGGTGCATGTGCGTACCCATATAATCTAAGGCTAGGACCTCCTCTATATAACTGCCCGCCATTCCCACAGCCACAACAGCAAGAGATCAAGACCCCAACATCAGAGCAGCCCAAACCTTACCTCACCCCACGACCAACCTGGGAACCTGAATGTCTCGAGCTAATGAAGGGACCAGTTGATGTACTAGGACTCTTGAACAGGTCTCTGACACCAATGTTCCCCATGAGATAAAATCTTTGCTCTAGAATTTGTTCTGTATAATGTGCTCTCACCAAAGTGCTCTCATGGCACCTAAGGGCTCTATGTAAACCTGATCCTCTGAAAGGTAAGCGTGCACCTGAATGGGGGAACTGGCAACATAATGTTACCTTATCAACCTTCTGCTTATAGACCAGAGGAAGATGAATTGGAAATAGCAGTAGAAAACCCAGATCTAGAGAAATGCATGAACAAAAAGGACATCTCATCCCCACTCTAAGTGAACCCCAATTAGAAGTGAGGAGGAATGGGGAGAAGGGGTAGTCCACCAAGTTATAAACAAGGTTAAAGAAGAATCATGCAATGTTGTCTTCACAACAAATGGACTGAGCTGTTCAATAGAAAGTTTAGATTTACATGCGGACAGTAATTCACAAAGAGGATGTATCTTGAAGCAGGACATATGCCCTTACACATTGAAATTTCTGATGCTTCATTTGCAGCCATTTTCATGTTTTATGCATAATTTGCCTTTAAGAGAATTCGCTTTTAAGGACTCCATATGTTGTGTACAAAGAAACATTGTCTTCATGTTTCTTAGGCTGCTTTGGAAATTAATTGGCTTGCTGTAATGTCTGCTTTATAATTTAAAATCTGTTTTGCTGTTTTAAATAAATTAATCCACAGAGTTAATCATTCTCTGCTGAGCGATTGATTATTAGACCATTATCACTAATATGACATTGTGAATATCGGTGGCATAAGATTGTAGTGATGAGACCCATTGTATTTGAACAGTCAGCAAGCAAGTTAATCTGCAGGTGGAGCACTTTAGAATTATTACTACTGTTGACAGTGCACAAGCAACAATATCCAACTCATGCAAATTCTAAGAAATATGTACCCATAGTCATGGGAAGCCATGACAAAGCCAATGAATGTAAAGTTCAGCATTTCCCGGTTCCAGGATCAATATGTTGAAGTGGAAGTACAATCAATTTTCCTGAACATTATAGATGTTCTACATCACAGACACTGCGGGACCAGCAACTGCAGGTTTATCAGCATGCTATGAATCACAATCCAAGGAATCAGTCAAACTTCAGAGATACTATAGGGACTGCAGCAGACTGTTCAACGAACATTCACAGAATTGAAGAGAAAATAAACATTTCATTTTCTTCTGAACTCGTGGAGCTAAGATCTCAGCTCTCTGCCAAGGAGAGGAAAATGGAAGTTCAAGAGAAAAAAAAACTCAGGACAAATCCAAACTTGAGGAGCCCATCCCTGAGATGGCAAACTCTTTAGAGGTCACCTCTGCTCAACTAACAACAATGAGTAAAGGGCTGGAATAGAAAAAAACCCAGAAAATATAACAATCTACAAGCTCTGTATCACCAGTCTATAGGGTGATCTGGAGCAACTTGCAGGTAAAACATATCAGACTCAGCACAAGTAATGACAGAAATACTGGCACAAGTTTAAACCAATGCTAGAGAAAATCTCAGACCTGCAAAATCAGCTGGAGATACACAGCACACATAAGGAGCTGCAAATCACTCATGAGACAGTACTTGTAGAAATCAAGGCCAACAACAACATTCTAGTGAAGGAGCTTAAGCAGGACATAGAGGAAACCAAATAACCACTGAACATAGAACATAGAAGTGGAAGAGGTCCAGGCTTTCAAGAAAACACAAAGGAAAAAACATTGGAGAGACTTGATTGTTAAAGGAGGTGAATGAGAAATTATACTGGACCCGCAGAAAACAGAAGGGCTTGATTGAATTAGAAACTCTTATGGAACAAAACAATAAAGACCAAGAACATTTGAACTACTTGACACAGGTTGAGGAATGAGATCAGTCTAGAACCAAGTCTAGCTGTAGTGTATCAGGATAGAGTAATTCTGGAACAGTAACTGCAGTCCATGAAAGAAAGTCCTCCAAAATCACTATCGCATGACCTGGACAAATCAGCAATTTACTCATACATTATTGAGCCTTATACGGTCTCTTATGGTAAATAGTTAAACTTCCTTGGAAAGAGGGAGATTTGTATTGTTATGGACTAGACCAAACTCCCTTCAAATATATTAAGAAAATAGCTTAGATCCCATTTTTTTCTTATTTTAAAGACAAATGCCAAGTGTTGTGTTCTGGATGCAATTCAATTGGTCAAACTAACAGGCTCAAAAGCAATTCAGACTTTATTCTTACACTATAGTTAAATTACAAACAAAAGAAAGAAGAAGTGGAATAATTTAACTCTTTGGGAAACTTAATAGAATAATAGGTTATTTAACTACCAAACAGCAAATTGGTCAAATAGGTTATTTAACTACTAAACAAATAGATTATCACATGTACAATTTTCCAGCGCAGGAAGAAAGAATATCGAGAGAGAGAGAGAGAGAGAGAACCGAAGTGTTTTGCTGTAGCAGGGAGAGATGTAAAGCAGTTTCCAAACTACAACAGCTCCAGAAAGTTAAACTGAAACTCTAGTTCTTTGGGAGCTTGACCCCACCCCTTCATGCTGCTTCTATTGTTCAAACTTTTAAAAAAAACAAGGCCTCACAAGCTGTTTACTTACTGGCTTGGAACAGACTGCTTTCCGCCTCTGTCTCAACCTCTCTTCATAAAATAAAGGTCAAAATACACCTCTTAAATACACCATTGTGTTATCACAGTATGTTTACCTTGCCTTTAAGGGAATTCACCTTTAATTACTCTGTTTTGTGTTTGCAAATTTGCAACTTTTCTTGGCAAGTTGTCTCCTTTGGGTTTGCTAACTGAACACAGGGAAATCAGCTGACTTGCTGCAACATTTGCTTTCTATGTTATATCATGTTTCATGTTTACATAAACATACTCACGGAGTTAATCGCTGACAAGCAATTGATTGTTAGACCACTATCATTAACATGGCTATCACTGAAGATGCCTCCATGGCATTCTGTCATTCCTGCTGATGTCCAGATGCCATTCAACTGGTTGGGGCCCATCTTCACAGTCACATTGAACACACTGTGTAATATTTTCATGGTTTTGCAGAAATGGCATGTGTTTCTTCAACAGAGTTGGCAAATTACAGCAAAGCATGTAATTTTTAAGCTGCAGAAGGGCCATAATAACTATCAAAACTCCCACATGAGATGGACTCCAGGATATTGCATATCCATGAACAACAGCATTGGAGATCAATTACTCACTTTTGCTGAAAGTGTGCAGGATGTGCTAACTTTCATTCCTTAGAGTAAGCATTATGGGATGTCTCCACCCAGCATGTTTGTTATGAGGTAAATGTCCAAATACCACCACATTCAGGACAAATTTGACTTTTATAACTTTATTAAAACATTTCATGCATGGTGTAAAAGGTACACATTTTTCATCATCAAAACATGCAAGTCTGAAACAACATTGATTCTTATATTCATTAAAAACGCAGTTCACAAGTGTAATAAATAGAAATATTTTAGCCAAGGTCAGTTAACAATTACTTTGTAACAAATCAATTTATGGCCAAAGGTTTCAAGCACAATATATCAAGTAATAAAAAAATTTGCATTCAAAAAAATGTTTAAAAAATTCAGAGGAGCTTGTGTGTCACAGTTTGTTCTCACATTTTTGATCCTGGCCCCAGTGCAGTAATTCTAATGCTGCCCCATTTATTCACTACTGTAAAGCAGCTTTTGATTAGGGTAAAGCAACATGCTTTTTAAAAACACCTTTATCAACACTGAAGAAGTGGAAGATCAAAGAGTTGTCAAATATTAAATGCAATTCTTAAAAATTCATTGAGGAAACATTGCTGTCCTTCATGATTAACATCACTTTTATAAAACATATCTCTTAAAACGATAAATACTTTTTAAAATTCATTCTCAGGTTTGGGCATTGCTGGCATGACTGGCATTTCTTACATATCCTGATAAGATGGCGGTGTGCCTTCTTCTTGAGTGGTTGCAGTCCATGATTTGTTACAGATGAATGGCTCACTAGGCAACTTCAAAGAGCTGTTAAGTGACAAGCATATAGATGTGGAACTTGACTTATATATAGGTTAAGGTTAGGTATCTTTTTTCCCTAAAGCACATTAGTGAAGCAATTCAGCTTTTATACAACAGTTGGCTTTATGGTTATCTCATATTTTAAAAGAAAACTTATACCATCTTTCTTTTAAAACAGGATTCAACAATCATTTTAAAAGGCATGTATTAATAAAATAACTTTGAGCTTTAAACTGGAGTCGCTGTTTTATGGGATATGAAAACAATGTTGAATACTGAGAAGTGAACAAACAGTATGGGTTCCAACAGCCAGGTTACACAGAGAACATTATTGTGCATAAAATACACCATGGCCTCATTTTCACACACACGGGCAAATCATGCCTGCTGGTGTAACTTGCACTGTGGGGTCCTCTTTCATAAATGGGAAGTATTTACACATACACATACACCTTTATTCTAAGCTGCTTGTAAGAACACACAGCTTCCTAAGGCAGCAATACATAGAAGATGCTTTGTATCCTTTACCACCAACCTTCCCACAGGCCTTACAATTTTGGACGTTGAAGTTATAACACAAAAATACCCTCAGGTTTCTTCAACTTGGAAAGACTAATGACCATTTATAAAGACAAATATTGAAAATGATTGGCACTTGGGGCCCTCGCTATTTTCACCTGTCTTTCACCATATCGCTTCAACATGTTTCTAAGCTTCCTCAGTTTCAGAGGTAGGCCAAATGACTCCTCAAGCCTGCTCTGCCATTCTGCTCTAACCATACAGTATATTCCTGGATTCCCAATAGTGTCCAAACATGACCAGCCCAATAGGGTTTTCGCTGAACTTTCAGATGAAATAGCACACTAATCACCCAAGCTGGATTCTAGGGAATACTTCAATACAAACTTTCAAATCACAAGTAGTGAATGCACAAAGAATGGCAGTGGCAGTTTATGATAAGATGGAACCTGTGCTTGCAAAAAAACCTGGAGAAGAATCTGCTATAGTAGCTCTTAACTACTTGACAAGAACAGTTTAAAATTAATTCATCTAAAAATATGAAATGTTTGGAAATGAAAGTCAATGAAACTTTGCCTTCTATGGTTGAATGCAACTTTTGAATGATTGTTGTCAAATTTAAGGGCTGATTGGTTGGGTCAGAGAGTATTCTTGCTATCTCTTTTCTGTACAGTTGACACAAAAGAATATAAATACGTATTTTTTTGAACCATAAGTCTCAATGCTCCCTATCAATTGTTATAAAAAATTCTTACAATCTAGTAAAAAATAATGGCTGAAGTATATTTGGAGTGTGAGAAGCTGAACTCAGAGCTTGTAGACATGATAGAATAAAGCTTCTAGAATCTGCTTCTTGTTGTTTTTATATCAATACATATTGACTGCCCTTCTTTCCCGAACAAAACCCTCACATTGGCTACCTTGAAATATGAAGAAAGCACCTTGTAATTTGTTTGTCAACAATGTGTATTCTAAAAATAAAGTAGAAAACTCTAATATTGTAGCAAGAATACAGAAAATACAGTGGAATGGAGGTGGCGCTTTATAAGAGTTTGTTGGACAGTTCTGACAGTAAGATCTGCAATTGGAAAATAAGTCTCTGGAAAAGTTTAAGTTTCAAGATGCAACATCATTTTATTTTGATTCTAGCTTTCCCAAATAAGACAAATGCAGTCATCAAGACTTGCAACTAAGATGTAAGACTATTTTAAATGCAAATTACTTTATGTCCAAACCAAAGACTCCATATTATATGATTAAGGGTTTTGTACTTCTCTCTGATCTCAAAAAAATTACTAAAGCCAAAATAAGTTGAAAAAGGAACCTCAATGTTTGATTTCAATTTCATCTCTTGGTATGGTATAAAAGAAACAGATCCTAGCAGCATTCCAATCTCTGTTTCTGACAATGAAGAATTTTCAAACCTTGCTCTAGTCCAGAGTCCAAACTCTGAATTTCTGTGTTGATGGCCAATAGGGGTGTGTGTGTATCTGTGTGTACCCTTTCTTTATGAACCACAGAAATCCACAAAATCCCAAATGTTATATGACTGACTATCCCACTTACTGATACGACAGCCATTGGAGACATGTTCATATTGAGTCCTGTCAGACTGCTGTTTTCATCTCTTGCCACTATCCACTAAGTGGTATATGAAACTTTGAAAATGATAACAAAGATTTGGTTAAAAATCACACAACACCAGGTTATAGTCCAACAGATTTATTTGGAAACCAAATAAACCTGTTGGACTATAACCTGGTGTTATGTGGCTTTTAACTTTGTACACACCAGTCCAAAACCGGCATCTCTAAATCATGACAAAGATTTGGTTATTTGTGGATCTATATACAGAATGCTATGGGAGGTATGGGAAGGGAGTGATCTGATTCATAGACTACAGTCTACTCTGGTGTATAAGAGCTTTAGAAACAGGGAAGGCCTGGATAAAATAAATGGTCCCATGTGAAAAGGATAGAATTTGCTCAGCTATCTCTGCTTGAAGAGCAAAGTCACCAAGAGCCTGATCACCTTGTCAAAGTTTTCAAAAGCTTGGGCTCCTTGTCACAAGTAAATGGGATCTCAAGTCAAACATTAAGATGCCAAAGTGTGACTGGGGTTCTACCAGGCAGAACTTGGATGATTCCGAACTCCAGCCATTTTCAAACACTACAAAACAATCAGAATTAGGACCCAATTTTTAAATTGCTGTTGACCCCAGAAATGTTGAGGACAATTATGCCCACACCACAGGCTTGACTGATGTTAGCTAACAAAGTACAAACCAGCGATCCTGGTCAATTTGGTTGGTGTCTTTACCCCCCAAAAAACACAAAAATATTGGTTTGCTCCATTTTTTCTAAGTTGTATAAAACATTTACAAACCACACAGAAAATGATTATTAACAGTTGCTCTGGAGAATGTTTTCTTTTTCTCTCTTCCATTGGTAATTTCGAGTACTGGTAGTAAACTTTTTCCCACAACTGTTCTCTATTGCTTTACTAGTCTTTAAAATTATTCACCTATTCCTATTTACAGTACAAGTATCAGCCACTGTTTAAGCATTAAGGAAGCACTGCTGTCAGACTTTCAGTCAAGCATTAAGTGTTGGGTTCACACCATAATGCCTTGGCAATTACAAACCAATAATAGGAATACTAATCACAGTGCTACAACTGGGGAACTGAACTGTGTACATTTTAAAAAATATAAGTTAGATGAATGAGTTAGTATCCCACTTGTTATTAAGCTACTGGTTCTGTAGTCCAAGCAAAAAAGTGTACACAAATCTTCATAAATAACGTTGATCTGATACAACAAACGACTGGAAAGTAAAGTGCAAGAGAAAGCACCATTGAAGATTATGAAAAAGTACCAGCTTTCACTCCATGGCTTCTTTAGATACGGATTTGATATCCAACATCATTCAATGTGCTGAGTTCTGCTGGCTTCTTTTCTGTTATTGCAGGTCTGAAAGAATAACAGAATGAACAGTCTAAGAATTAGGTTTGATTTTAGAACCTATAGACATACAATTTAAACTCAGATCAATAGATCAGACATGTTTAGTATTTATGACTTAAAATCAGTCTTGCCTTGATTACATGGTCTGCACAGAATTATATAGGGCTTTTGCTCAGTTGCACCCTGAGACTGATAGAACCTGACCTATTTTATGATGCTAATTGAGCTTCTTCTAATATTAGTATAGTGTACAGGGTGTGATTCACTGTGAATATGTAAAGATTATACTAAGCTGATGGCTCAAAGTATCCAAGTTTTAACAGACTGGTGGATTTCCTTAATAGGGAACTGGATGAAAAAGTTAAAAAAAACACTGGCTGCAAGGCACATGGACACACTGGCTCCAGTTTTAGGAGGTGGTCTAAATTTATTTCTTGCAGAGCAATTAAACAGCTTCATGTAAACAGGTAGCCACCAAAGAGGCTCAGGAATAGTTACGAGTAACTGATCTCCACTTTATTCAAGTTTGAAGGCCAAGGTATAGGAGGAAAGTTCTCACAAAGCATTCATTTCTATTGGGCATTCTACAGTAATACATGAACATTGTGGGGCGGTCCTTTAGTTTACATAAAATCCAGGCTTGCATCAAGTCTAGCACAGAGCAAGAGCATATGAAAACACAACTCATGAACCAGACACTCCATAGACCTGAACGCCCAACACAGCCGCCAGTGTCTGATGTGTAGCAGTGCTGTAGGCCACAAAGGATTGTATTATAGGCTTTAGATTTAGTCCATAGATACAAAAGATTATTTTTGACGTAATAAGTTACCTGACCACAATGTTTAAAATACAGATTGCAGGCAGAAGTCACATGAATACCACACTATGGGGAACTATGGAAACCTATGCAGATATGCTCGCAGCTGTTATGTGTCAGTTGAGTCTTTCACAAGTATAGGAAACCTTCTGTAATTCAATAGACAGAAACATTTCTTTTAAATTTCTTACACACTTCGGTTGAAAGTATTTAAATAAGTTTAAACTGTTTTACAGATGTCTGGTATCATTTTTATTTACATCATCTATACAAACTATTTGTATCTTGACTTAGCTAAAGGTAAATAGAAAAGTGCAGATCTTTGGCTATTTCTCAATAAGGCATTACTCAGTTATTAGACTGTGACCCATATTAACCAGCAGGGCTAATATTTTACAGAAAGAAAATTTTAAAACAAAATAAGCAAACATTAAAATAAAAGAGGATGAATATTTAAGGAATTAGCCATTACAATTCTGAAAAATGTTCTACAAGCCATTAGGTGTTGACAAACCTATATCCTATTGAATGTTAGTATCATGGAATCATTCATTACCTGATAATTAGAGAACAGAAGGAGGCTTTTTGACCTATTGTTAGCCCTTAAAAGGAACAATTCATATACTACTGCCCTGCCCTGCCAAATCCATGCACATTGCTCCCTTTGAGATAAGCATCATAGAATTTTATCACACAGTAAAATTAAATTAGAATTCCATCTAGGATTGATTCACCATTTAAGATCCGAGCTTGTCTGAAAACAGATATATTGCGAAATTGTTGCATTGGCAAGCAATTATATTAATAAAGATACCTGGTCAGAGTAGAAAAGCTTGGACCACATATCAAAAATAAATATTTTTAAAAAAACTTAACCTACTCACAGCCCCCAAGAAACACAATACCACTCTGCTGATTTGAAGACTTCAGGCCTTTCCAGATTTCAGTAGTCACTCAGAAAGATGATAAACTAAGTTGGCATTTACAAAACCATAACCAAGTGCCAATTGTCACAATGGATAGAATTGCATCAAATACACTGCAATGGCAGCCTTCCCCCTCATAAGATGATAATTTGTATCGTGGAGGTTAATTAGATCACAGACCCGCAGGAGCAGAAAGTCCTTAGGGACTCCAGCAGTAACAGGTGTGCAGTTCGTGGTGGGCAAATGCTTGACATTAATGATTAGTAAATTAACTAGCGTTCCAAATATAAGACCCTTAGTGCAGCCAACAATTGCTGTTAATAAGATCTATCCAAAAGCAAGCACAAATATTGCAATACACAGTCATGGTATTTGAATAAACTAAATTAGAAAAAGATGTGAAATCTATTCAGCTCAGCAGTTCTTGTTCAGTCCCAACAGAAACTGAATGACTTTACAATCTGACAGCTTTCCTGAAGTATTTTAAATTACCTCAAAATAGCAACAAAATACTTTTGTACAAATATTAAAACAGAGCTACTTTTTAAAGTATTGGAAATTGAAACTTCTAAAATACCTTCCAATTGACTATTAGGTTTCAGTAAGTGTAATGTATTCTACCAAATCAACAGACAATCTGGCATTGCTTTAGCTCTGATAATGAACTCTCAGTAAGCAATAATTCCAAGAAAAAGAGAGACCCACCCTGTTATAGCCAAAAAGCCAAAACTTGAGAAGGGACATTCCACACAGATTTGGGTACTGTGTGTCTACAACACTCTTTAGGCACTTCAAGAACATAATCTTAGTTTGCTTAAAATATTGTTTGGATTGAGCCTAATTTTATTGACAGCTTTTGGGATCATATTAACACAGTAGAGGGGATTTGTTTCATTGTGTTGGTTGAGGTTTAGTAAGCAAGATATTTTATATAAATGCTTGGAAATTTTGTGTGATAATTTTATCTTTGAGACTTGCCTATGTGTTGCGTTGAAAACAAACGTAATTTGCAGGATCTTAACCCCTCACACATTTGACATTTGAAATTATATTTATGATGGATGCAATCTGCCATATGACAGCAACAAATTAAGACACATTAAAGAATGCCCTTTCAAAGAACTGTCAAAATAGTTGGATAGAAATTGTAGGGGGTTTCAACTTCCCTCATATTAACTAGGGTAGTCATAGTGCGAAAGGTCTTGAGGGAATGTAATTCTTAAAATACATCCAGCACAGCCTCTTAAGCCAGTATGTAGAATACCCTAAAAGAAAGTCCTTAACTTAATTTTTTAGTAACAAAGCCAGGCAAGTGGTTCAAGTAACAGTGGGAGAGCATTTTTCAGACAGTGATCGTAACTCAGTTAGATTCAAGATTATTATGGTTAAAGACAAACATGGGCCTAAAATCTAAGTTTTAGATTGAGAGCAAGGCCAATTTTAATAAGATCAGATATGATTTGGCCAAAGTGGATCAGGAGCAGATACTTTTAGGTAAATCTGTGTCAGCCCAGAAGGAGGATTTCAAGAAGGAAGTAGGGAGATTACAGGGCCAACATTGTTCTAATAAAGATAAAAAGTTCGCCTAACAAATCCAATGAATCCTGGATATCAAGGGATATACAGAATTGAATAAAGAGGCTTATGGCAGATATTGAGGCCACAAAACAACAGAAGTCCTAGAGGAGTACTGAATGTGCAAGGGCAAATTTAAAAAGGAAATAAGGAGACCAAAAAGAAGGCATCAAAGAATTGCGGCAGGCAAAAATAAAGGAAAGCCCTTAGTTATTTTGCAGGTACATTAAAGTAAAAGGGTAACTAGAGAAATAGTAAGGCCTATTAAGAATCACATGGTAATTTGTGCATGGAGCCAGCAGATGAGGATAGGGTTCTAAAAGATTACTTGTGTCTGTGTTTATTAGTGAGAGGGACAATATGGTTATAGAAGTCAGGGAAAAGGACTGTGATATACTTTAAAAAATCAGCATTGACAGAGAAGAGATTCTGAGTAGTCTGGCAGGCTTAAGAGTAGATAAACTTCTAGACCAGATGAAATATATCCCAGGCTATTCAGTGAGTCAAGGGAGGAAATAGCAGAGGAGCTGGCAATAATTTTCAATTCCTCTCTGACCACAGGAGAGGTGCCAGAGCACTGGAGGACAGCCAGTGTGGTACTGTTATTCAAGAAGGGAGCAAGTAATAAATCAGGACTGCGAGCCAGTCAGTCTAGCCTCAGTGATAGGGAAACTATTGGAAGCAATTCTGAGGGACAGAATTAATCTGCACTTGGAGAGGCAGTGAGTAATCAAGAATAGTCAGCATGGTTTCGTTGAGGGGAGATTATATCTGACCAATTTGATTGTGTCAAAGAGATGATCGAATGTGTAGATGAGGGCTAGCTATTTGATGTAGTATACTTGGAGTCAGCAAGGCTTTGGCAAGGCGTGGCATGAAAGGCTGATAGCAAAAGCAACAGCCCATGAGAGCCAAGGAAAATTGAATCCAGAATTGGCTCAGTGGCAGGAAGCAGAGGATGATGGTCAAGGGCTGTTTTTTTTTTGTGCCTGGAAGTCTGTGTCCAGTGAGGTTCTGCAAGGATTAGTGTTGGGGCTCTCACTATTTGTGATACATGTAAACAATTTAGACTTGAATGTAGGAGGGTTGATCAGTAAGTTTGTGGATGAGACAAAAATTGGTTGGGTGGTAAATAATGAGGATTAAATTACAGAATGGTATAGATAGGCTGGTCAAATGGGCTGATGAGTGGCAAATGGAATTCAATCCAGAGAAGTGTAAGGTTATGTGCTTGGGCAGGACAAACAAAGCAAGGGAATATACAATGAATGGTAGTTTCCTGAAATGCACTGAGGATCTGAGGAACTTTGGTGTACATGTCCACTAGTCCCTGAAGGTAGAGGGTCAGGTAGATAAAGTGGTTAAGCAGGCATATGAGATACTTGCTTTTATTAGTCAAGGTATAGAGTTTAAGAGAATTGAGGCGAACACTGGAACTGTAAAAAAAAGTTGGTCAGGCCACAGTTAGAGAGTCAGAGTATGAAGGATATTTACCAGCATGTTGGCTGGCCTGGAGAATTATAATTATGAAGAGAGATTAGATCATTTGGGGTCATTTTCCTTGGAGCAGGGGACACTGAGTGGTGCTGGGTGGCGGTGGTGGTAGTGGTAGGGCTAGGGAGAACAATATTGAGAAATGTAGAGTGTAGACAGAAGGAAGCTTTCCCGCCCCCAGTGGGCAGATCAATAACTGGGGGCATAGATTTAAGGTAAGGGGCAAGAGATTTAGAAGGAATGTGAGGACATTTTTATTTACTCGGAGGCTGCTGGGAATCTGGAACTCACTGACTATAAGGGTGATATAGACAGAAACACTCAATTATTAAGCAGTATTTATGTACCCATCTGCAATGTGAACACATACAAAGATGTGGGTGAAGTCCTGGTAAATGGGATGAGAATAACTGATTGTTTTGACTAGCGCAGACTCAATGAGCTGAAGGGTCTTCTTTCTGCAGATCTCTGTGGCTCTGAAGAAGTTCAAAGTTAACTTGGTAACAATCAAATTGTCTCGAGATTTCAAATGTCACAGAATCTAACATTTTTTTTTGTATCTGGTAATCTGCATTTGTCTAATTAGAGACAATTAATGTTGGTACATGATAATAAAGTCTACAACCCCTGGGAAACCTCAGGGTAGAATTCCCCTAGAAGTTCCACTGTTAACTGCATCCCCACAATTTGCATTTCATGAGATCATGACTAACAAACAGCTTGGATTTTAACTGGCTTGCTCGGGTTTTTTTATGTACTCACAGGCTTAGCCAGCTTTTATGACCCATTCCTGAATGGCACTTGTGAGTTAACAGTTAGGACAGTTTAAAAGTCAACACGTTATTGAGGTTCTGGAGTCATATGTAAGCTTGGCTGGGTAAGGATGGTATTAGAGATATTAGATGGTATAGGGGCATTAGTGAACCAGATGGGTTTTTCCTGACAATCAACAACAGTTTTATGGTCATCATTAGACTTTTAAAATTCATTTTTGTCAAACTGAATTCAAATTCCATCATCTGCCATGGCAAGATTTGAACCTGGGACATTACCTGGGTCTCTGGATTAACAATCGAGTGTGTGGTATTGAATAGGAAAGGTTTAGAAGGATTTGGCCAATTGATGGAAAAGCACAGCAGGTCAGGCAGCATCCAAGGAGCAGGAGAATCGACGTTTCAGGCATAAGCCCTTAATGAGGAAGCCCTGATGAAGGGCTTATGCCCAAAACATCGATTCTCCTGCTCCTTGGATGCTGCCCGACCTGCTGTGCTTTTCCATCATTTGGCCTATATCCTTCTAAACCTTTCCTATTCACATATCCATCCCAATGCTTCTTAAATGTTGTAATTGCACCTGCCTCCATCACTTCCTCTGGCAGCTAATTCCATACATGCACAACCCTCTGCATGAACAAATTACCCCTCAGGTTCCTTTCAAATCTTGCCCCTTTCACCTTAAACATATACCCTTTACATTTGACTCCCCTATCTTGGGGAAAAGACCATGCCCTTCAAGATTTTGTAAACCTCTATAAGGTCACCCCCTCAGCCACTGATGCTCCAGGCGAAATAGCCCCATATAACTGCACTACTCCTACTTCTGTCCCTCCAAGTCAACATGCTGCTTTGAACAATTATGTGATACATAGTGGAACAGGTTATGTATTCGTCAAATACAAAGCTTGGCCCTGATGATCCTAAGACACCCCAAAGGGGTACATTTTAAAATGTTATTTTACAATCCCCTGCAGAATTGAGAGGTGCACTCATGCTCCTTCCACCCAGACACAGAGCATTTCTGACTCTCTTGATCAATTTGCCCTTAGTGTCGCTCCCCTCAGTCACATCCAGGTCCTTCCCTATCCTTTATCCATACTGCAGCCTCCAATTGACATACTCAGCCATTACCAAGGTAGTGGAGCTGAGGTAACTGATCAATTTCATGGAAATGCGTAGGGCTGCTCTTTGCTGCCTTCACAAGTTCAACATGCTCTGTGCCAACCATCTCTAGTTTCAGTAAACCATCCTTAACGGTTCTTTTCAAATAACCTTTTCATATGTAAACTGTTGCTTCTTAAGCTACCTTAAAATAATTTATGAATAGTCAATTGCCTATTTTTAGGTCAGTGCATGTCCCAAGTCCCAAGGTTGTGACAAAAAGCAGTCTCTACTTGAAATATTTTGGTGTTAATCGTGTAACCTCCATAATGACAAAGTTGGAACAGAGTTTGGATCTATGCAGGCAAATGCTTTTCAATGCATAGGCCCAGCTCTTAATTGCAAACCGGCAACAGAATGACTCAGAATAATTCCTACCTCTCTAATTGCTCAGTTCTAACATTTGGACAACTCAGTTCAAAGCTACAGAGTAAGTGACTTGTGCAAGGGTGCCTATGTCCAGTTATAGCAAGATTCAACTGATTGAGATTCCTTCTGTTTTTGTCATTCAGAGATCTATAAAGGGCCATGTCCAGTTCCTGGCCTTTCCTTAGGGTTCTGCAAAGAGTGAGAGGAGAGGACAGGGAGAGAAGAGGGAGAAATGACAAGTGTTGGATGGAAACTGGAGAGCATTTACTCAGAGTACCTATGAGGAATAGGCATGCTATTGTGCAAAACTGAGGGTGCATGTCACTGGTGGATAGTTAGACAGGGATATGAGGAACTATATAAATAAAAGGTACACCTGGAACATTGGTTGGTGTGTATAGTGATATGCCACACTAAACTTGAGAAGGCAGAGTGAAGGAATTAATACATTCATGATGTAAGTCAATGCACCATTAATCCCACATTCCCTGACTTGTTTAGGGCATTGAAGCACTCCCTACATTGGATCAACGGGCATGTTGCATCTGATCCTAAACCCTTGGACAATCTCGATCCACATATCTTTGAATCAACAGCAGGCTTCTCCCTCCGATTATGAAGGAATAGTACTTCCCTGCGTTGATCTGGGTTCTTATAACCTCCTAAAATATATTCAGGGAGAAACTGGAAAAGCCAGCTATAGCCTTTGACAGTGTTGACTCCATTTCAAGTTTTGTTCCTCTCTTCATGGCTACTACAAGATTTCAGAACGCATGTCACAGAATCCCTACAATGTGGAAGCAGACCATTCAGCCCATACTGACCCTTTGAGGGGCATCCCACTGAGACCCATAGCTATTCCACCTAACCTGCACATCTTTGTGACTGTGGGAGGAAACCAACACAGACACAGGAAGAATTTGCAAACTTCACGCAGACAGTTGCCTGAGGGTGGAATCGAACCTGGGTCCCTGGCACTATGAGACAGCAGTGCTAACCACTGAGCCACAGTACTGGCTGTCTAGATTACTCCTTTAAATGATGAAATGAGACCAGGTCATCATCATGCCCAATGCTGGTAATTGACCTTGAAATCCAAAAATAGAATGATAATAGGATATCTCAGTTTAAATGTCACTGAAAGAATCTCCGCATTTATTCTACCTCCAGAATTCACCCACACTCAAACCCAACCTCAAGTTTTTGACCAGAATAGTGGCTAAAAATGTATTAAAGATTTTTATCCTCACTTTCTTTTTTGAAAAACAAGAAATTCTAAAAGAGTTATTGTTCTCTGAAGTCTATGATAACATGATCAGAAACCTTGGCATGGAAAGAGATCAAAGTCACATGGTGTAATTAGATTAGACCAGCAGTATTTTAAGGAATGTGCACATATAAACAAAATAATTACTGTCATGACACTGCCCTACAGAAAGCCAGAAGAACTAATGGTTCTGAACCCTAGAGCACAGAGACACAAACACTGATACAATTATATTATCAGAGGTGATACAACCTGTTTGAAGAAATGCAATTATACCCTTTGTGTCATGGTTAGCTTGCCATAATCATCTGACATTTACCGCTGCTGTAAGTGCCTTTCTATATAGTCTGTGGCAGCCATTAAACATACATTACTATTACTGTACAAAGTGTCAGAAAAGGTACAGCTAAGAATGTACTATACAACATCAAAGCCTGCTTCCTGTAAAGATTCTATTCCTACATCACTGTCACATCTGTTCTGATGATGGCAACTTCTACAAGGCCTCCGAAATGTTCACCCTCTTCCTCAACTGAAGATTCCACAGCACTGGAGTTGACAAGGCCCTCAGGCATGTGTGACCCATCCCCCACACTTACGGCCTCACCTCCTCTCTTCCCTCCCATAGCAGTGATACGGTCCCCTGGTCTTCACCTGGCCCACCACATCCACATCAAGAGGATCGTTAGCTGCCATTTTCTGCCATCTCCAGCAAGATGCCACCACCAGACACATATTCTCCTCCTCTCTCTAGTTAGCATTCAGCAAGGACCATTCCTTTAAGGACACCCTAGTCCACTCCTCCTTCTCTCTCAACACATCGCCCCACAGCCATGTGACACCTTCCCCTGCAAATGCAGAAGGTGTAATACCTGCCTATTTACTTCCTCCCTCCTCAGTACCCAAGGACCCAGACAGACACAGACACAGGAAGAATTTGCAAACTCCACACAGCCTGAGGGTGGCATCGAACCTGGGTCCCTGGTGCAAGAGGCAGCAGTGCTAACCACTGATCCAGGTGAAGTAGCTATTTACCTGCACTTCACTCAATCTTGTTGATTGCACGTACTGCTCTCAGTGTGGTCTCCTCTACTTTGGGGAAATGAAGCATAGACTTCGTGACCGTTTCACAGAAAAGACCCTGAGCTTTTTGTTGCCTGTTACTTCAACACACCACCCTATTCTCTGGCCAATATCTCTGTCTCAGGCTTGCTGCAATGCTCCAGTGAAGCTAAGCACAAGTTGGAAGAACAGAAACTTATTTTCCACTTGGGAACTGTACAGCCTTCTGGACTCAATATCGAGTTTAACAGCTTTAGGGCTTGGCACCTTCTCTCATATCCATACCCCCACTCCCACACACCAGGTCTTGTTACCACATGTCTGCTATTACACATAACACATTGTTAGCCACTAATAGTCCCCATTATTAGCTATTTTCCTGGGCTGACTGTATCGACTCCTTTGTCTAACTGTTTTTCTCTCTCTTTGAGCTCTGACTCCATCTACCGTTTATTCCTTACCCCACTCCCCCAATCCTACCTTTTGCATACACAACAACTTTCCCCTAGCTACCATCAGTTCTGAAGAAGGGTCACTCGACCCGAAACGTTAACTCTGATTTCTCTCCACAGATGCTGCCAGACCTGCTGAGTTTCTCCAGCATTCTTCTGTGGATCTCCAGCATCCACAGTTGTTTGTTTTATTGCAAAGAATATGTCTTTGTTTGCAGAGGCATCCTCTGCATTGGGATACAAGAAAGGGGAACAGACTTGCATTTGCCAATATGCTGGTGAATGCAACACTCCTTTTAAAGGAAGTTAATGCTAAAACAGTGTGTCTTGTATATTTAACCAGAAGCAACAGCTTGCATGCTCTGGAAATCATCAACCCAGCAACAGTGAAACTGGAAGAGCAGCATTTTGCTCAAATTAGGCAAATAATGCAGCAAAGTGCAATTTCCCAGTGCAGTGGAACTTGTGATGAAAGAATGGCCAAAGTATCAAAGACACACTCATGCATTAGGCACAGAGGAATAAAGTGAAAGCCCAAGGCAGCATCTCATACAAAGAATAATTATCTCTAAGGCGATGAGGATAGAGATCTTAACATATATTAACTTCATCAAAGTATTTGAAGGAAGCACAATTGGTACGCCAATGGTCAAATGAGAAATGCTTTCAGCAATACGATTAAAGGTCACATCAGCCTATGCAGTGCTTGCTGCAAATACTAAGCTCAGCTATTTAGTGAGCATGACATTAGCTGTGCATTTACTACAGGCAGTGGGTCAGATAGAAGTCACTGTGGCTCAGCAAGCAAAATGGATCAGCAACAGCACTCACTACAGCATCAACATTGCCTGGAAGAGGAAGATTACATCAGGAATGAGCATATATTAGAGGAACAGACAATGACAATGTGCATGGATACCATTAAGAGACCCATACGATTTAAAGACAATGTATGCATGTACAAATAGTAATGGAAATCACTGAAAGTAAGGTCGCCATCATAGATCATATGGCTGCCCTTTCATTAGAGGGAGACAACTGGTGGTGGCTTAATCTGAAGGTCACCACGCCTCAGGCAAGGGAGATGTTTGAGAAGGTGAGGCCTTCACAGTTAGCACGCTGCTTGTTAATGAATGGTAGTTTTGTTTGTAATCATGTATATTGAATAACTTACATACATGTAATTGCAAATGATAATACATGCAAATTTTGTTTTTTTTATAAACAGTGGAATGTTTGGAGAAATGCAATTGTACCTTTTGTACCGGTTGGCTTGCCATAGTCATGTGACCTCTGCTATAAGTCATTTTGTGTGCAGTCTGCAGCAGTCACTCAATACACTTATAACAGAACCCACCTTTAAATTGTCGCAATTATTTCCTGACAGCACATCATGCAATTGCTATCTGTCATATGCCAGTTTTTGGCGAATTCTGACATCTAATATGAGCTGTAATATAAAACTGAACTTAAAAGTGAAACAAAATAATGTAGAACCGTAGAGGATGCTACTGAGCAGTGATACAAGATATAAGCATTATCTCTCCAGAGAGAATATCAGTTAGTCAGTAGAACAAACATTCACAACGTTTGCCTCCTCATGCCTCGGGTGTTCCTATTTTGAGAATGCTCAGTTGCTAAAGGATAACAGCAGACAACACAAATGACTACATATTGTCCCTGGGGTTACTTGCTCAGGTCAGGCATGCTATAGTGCCCACATCATCATCCATTTTAAATCAGAATGTCTTATTTAACTGCAGCATTCATTCTCTTATGCACTGTGGATGTTTATTTTTGTGGCCTCGCAACTGAAAAATTTGACTAATATTACGGAATAGCAAAAGGCTTTTTTTTTGTCATTTTTAGAATAGCAGGCTTGGACCTTCCAACTGAGGACATTGGTGGATTAATTCAGCACGGACCCATTAATACAGACCAGTAAAGTTTCGGCTTGTCGTTTCAGCTCAGACAATGCAATTCGTTCAAGCATACTGCAGTTAAGTCACCATCCAACAAATCCTTCCCTTCACTGCAAAAACTCTCTACTAGCTGAAGACAGATTTTTGAGTTGTATTACTGAAAATCAACCATATTCAAATGTGTAGTGTGGGGAACCTCCATAACATTCCCCATCCCCCAAGAGTCCTTGGCTGCAAAGGAAAACAAAATAAATAAAAACTGAAAGAACTGCAGATACTGTAAGTCGAAAACAGCAACAGAAATTCCTGGAAAAGCTCAGCAGGTTTGGCAGCATGTGTGAAGAGAAATCAAAGTTAACTTTTTGAGTCCAGTGACCTTTCCTCAGAACTGATGGTAGCTAGGAAAATGTCAGTTCATATGCAGAGGATAGGGTGAGGGTGGGGATAGAGCCCAAAGAGAGAGAATAACAGTTAGACAGATAAAGGAATGGATTACGATCTGGCAGGAAAGGTGTTAATGGTAACTGTTAGTGGCTAACAACAGGTAATGTGTAATGGCAGGCTATGCGATAACAAGGCCTGGTGTGTAGACCGAGGGGCTTGGACATGGAAGGGTTCAGGCCCTAAAATTATTGAACTCGATATTGAGTCCAGAAGGCCATAGGGTCCCCAAGTGGAAAATAAGGTGTTATTCTTTCAGCTTGTGTGGAGCTTCACTGGAGCACTGCAGCAAGCCAGAGACAGAAATGTTGGCCCGAGAACAGGGTGATGTGTTAAAGTGGCAGGCAACTGGAAGCTCAGGGTCTTTTTGCAGGCAGAACGTAGACGTTTCTGCAAAGCGGTCACCCAGTCTATGCTTTGATTCCCCAGTGTCGAGGAGAAGCTCAGCAAAGCTCAGTGCAAGCTAGAAGAATAACACCTTAATTTCCACTTGGGGACCGTGTAGCCCTCTGGACTCAATATCGAGTTCAATAATTTTAGTGCCTGAACTCTCCCATGTTGCAGCCCCCTACTCCACACACCAAACCTTGCTATTACACACGACCTAGTGTTAGTGACTAATAATCTCCATTAACAACTATTCACCCTCCTAGCCAGATCGTTATCCACTCATTTATCTGTCCAACTCTTCTTCTCTCTCTGTGTTCTATCCCCAACTATCGTTTATCCTTACTCCCTCCTCTCACCCTATCTTCTGTATATAAACCGGCATTTTCCTCGCTACAATCAATTCTGAGGGAGGGTCACCTGACCCGAAAGGTTAACTCTGATTTCTCTTCACAGATGCTGCTAGACCTGCTCAGCTTTTCCGGCAAGTTCTGTTTTTGTTTCAAAGGAAAACAGTATCACCACCACAAAGACATTGTCATTTGCCTACTGCAATGGAGCAGGCATTAGGGGCTGAATTAGACACTCCTGCTCTGAGTTCTTACACACAAATCACACAAACCAGCTTTCCATCTGTTGACTCCATCTACTCTTCTCCTTGCTGCGGAAAGGCAGCCAACATCATCAAAGACCCTTCCCAATCTGGTCATAAGCTCTTCCAACCTCTTCCATCAGGCGGAATATACAGAAGCTTAAAACACATGTATCAACAGGTTATTTGTCCAAAATGAAGGGTACATCATTCCAGACAAAGAAACATTCTCTTTACCCTGGTCTAGAGGGCTTAGTCCCAGCTAGGCATAGAGTCATAGAGATGTACAGCATGGAAACAGAACCTTCAGTCCAACCCATCCATGCCGACCAGATATCCCAGCCCAATCTAGTCCCACCTACCAGCACCCGGCCCTATCCCTCCAAACCCTTCCTATTCATATACCCATCCAAATGCCTTTTAAATATTGCAGTTGTACCAGCCTCCACAACTTCCTCTGGCAGCTCATTCTATACACGTACCACCCTCTGCATGAAAATGTTGCCCTGTAGGTCTCTTTTAAATCTTTCCCCTCTCATCCTAAATCTACGCCCTCTAGTTCTGGACTCCCTGACCCCAGGGAAAAGACTTTGTCTATTTATCCTATCCATGCCCTCATGATTTTGTATACCTCTATAAGGTCACCCCTTAGCCTCCAACGCTCCAGGGAAACCAGCCCCAGCCTGTTCAGCCTCTCCCCATAGCTCAAATCCTCCAACCCTGACAAACATCCTTGTAAATCTTTTCTGAACCCTTTCAAGTTTCACAACATCTTTCCGATAGGAAGGACACCAGAATTGCACGCAATATTCCAACAGTGGCCTAACCAGTGCCCTGTACAGCCCAAACATGACCTCCCAACTCCTGACTCAATACTCTGACCAATAAAGGAAAGCACACAAAATGCCTTCTTCACAATCCTATCTACTTGCGACTCCACTTTCAAGGAGCTATGAATCTGCACTCCAAGGTCTCTTTGTTCAGCAACACTCCCTAGGACCTTACCATTAAGTGTATAATCCTGCTAAGATTTGCTTTCCCAAAATGCAGCACCTTGCATTTATCTGAATTAAACTCCATCTGCCACTTCTCAGCCCATTGGCCCCTCTGGTCCAGATCCTTATGTAATTAAGGTAACCTTCTTCGCTGTCCACTACAACTCCAATTTTGGTGTGATCTGCAAACTTACTAACCATACCTCGTATGCTCGCATCCAAATCATTTATAAATGACAAAAGGTAGAGGACTCAGCACCAATTCTTGTGGCACTCCACTGGTCACAGGCCTCCAGTCTGAAATACAACCATCCACCACCACCCTCTGTCTGCTACCTTTGAGCCAGTTCTGTGTCCAAATGGCTAGTTCTCCATGTACTCCATGAGATCTAACCTTGCTAATCAGTCTCCCATGGGGAACCTTGTCGAACGCTTTACTGAAGTCCATATAGATCACATCTACCGTTCTGTCCTCATCAATCCTCTTTGTTACTTCTTCAAAAACTCAATCAAGTTTGTGACACATGATTTCCCACACACAAAGCCATGTTGACTATTCCGAATCAGTCCTTGCCTTTCCAAATACATTTACATCCTGTCCCTCAGGATTCCCTATAACAACTTGCCCACCAATCACTTCTCTAGCTTCCCACAGAGTTCTAGGGTACACCTGATCAGGTCCTGGGGATTTATCCACCTTTATGCGTTTCAAGACATCCAGCACTTCCTCCTCTGTAATATGGACATTTTTCAATGTGTCACCATTTATTTCCCTGCATTCTATATCTTCCATGTATTTTTCCACAGTAAATACTGCTGCAAAATACTCGTTTAGTATTTCCCCCATTTTCTGTGGCTCCCCACAAAGGCCACCTTGCTGATCTTTGAGGGGCCCTATTCTCTCCCTAGTTACCCTTTTGTCCTTAATGTATTTATAAAAACCCTTTGGATTCTCCTTAATTCTCTATTTGCCAAAGATATCTCATGTCCCCTTTTTGCCCTCCTGATTTCCCTCTTAAGTGTACTCCTACTGCCTTTATACTCTTCTAAGGATTCCATTGATCTATCCTGTCTATATCTGACATATGCTTCCTTCTTTTTCTTAACCAAACCCTCAATTTCTTTAGTCATCCAGCATTGCGTATACCTACCAGCCTTTCCTTTCACCCTAACAGGAATATACCTTCCCTCAGAACCACAGGGTAGTGCTGGAGGTTAATCATTTAAACCAGACTCTGAGATGAACCAAATATCAGTGACCTTCTGGCTGTGTACGCCCAGAACCATCCTAATCCTTAAAAGTTTAGTCTCCAAAATTATCTGGAAGTGAATGGTTGGAATCCTCATCCCCAGTGATAGACCTTTCAGATCTAATAAATGATTTACCAGTGTGGCTTAATCATTCACAATATCATAAAGTACTATGAACCTGTCCAGCTCAGTTTACTGGGTTGGCCTTGGATGGATAGTTTGCTTCCAAAATTCAATTTCCCAATCCATCATTTAGCATCACTATGACTCAAAACTAACCTCCACCATAACCATAAGACATAGGAGCAGAAAGTAGACCAAACAGCCCACTGAGTCTGCTCTGTCATTCAATGAGATCATGGCTCATCTGATCATCCTCAACCCCACCTTGCTGTCTTTTCCCTACAACTCTTCAATTCCCTGACTGATTAAAAATCAGCCTTGAATATATGTAATGAACCAGTCTTGACAGCTCCCCTCACTTAATAATTTTACAGATTCACTACCTTCTGAGAGAAGATATTCCTCCTCATCTGTCTTAAACAGGTAATCAGTGATCCTGAGACTAATCCCTCTGCTCTTAGCCTCTCCCATATGGGAAAGCACACCTGTGTTAAATATCCAGGGATCTGGAAGGATTCAATAAGGTGGCCTCTCATTCTTCAAAACCCCAATGAGTACAGGCCCAACCGACTCAATCACTCCTCATCAGACAGGAACTCCATAACTAGCATCAGCCTAGTGAATCTTCACTGAACAGCCTCTAATGCCAGTATCTACCATTGGAGAATATTCATGAATTGAGAGTGGTGCTGGAAAAGCACAGCCGGTCAGGCAGCATCCGAGGAGCAGTAAAATCGATGTTTCGGACATCTGCAGTCCTCCCTTTTGCCATATTCACTAATTGGCCACTGTCCAACTGGCAAGCATGGGTTTGCATTTGCTGGATAGAAGCCAAGAGGAGCTCAGCATAAGCACAACTATTCACATAAGCTGTCAGAATGCATTGCCACCCATTTTGTCAGCACAATAAAGTATACCAGAGAAAACATTCTATCTGGATGCAGTTGCTTGGTATAGCAACTGGTCTGTTAGGACCATAAGAAATTACATAAAGTTGTGAACACAGCCCAGAACATCACACATGCCAGTGTTCCATCCATTGACTCCATCTACTCTTCTCGTTGCTGCAGAAATGTAGCCAACATCATCAAAGACCCTTCCCACTCCGGTCATAATCTCTTTCAAACTCTTCCATCAGGCAGAATATAGAAAGCTTAAACACATACGTCAAAATGTTCAAGATCAGCTTCTTCCCTGCCTTTATTAGATTTCTGAATGGATCTCTCAAATTTAATGTTGATCTTGCTTTTTTGCACATCTTCTTTGATTCCTTGCTCTGTTCTATGAGTGTTGTGTTTTTATATATAATAATGATGTGATGTACTGCATGCAAAACAAAACTTTTCACTGTACTTAGGTATATTTGACAGCAATAAATCAAATCAAATCGAATCAAATCATATCTTTGAAAAGAGTGAGTTCACAAGTTAATGAACTGGAACAACTTCATCTGCTGCTTGCCTGGCTATAGTGATGGTCAGATTGTTGCAAGATTGTAAGCAATTGCTTTATGAATAAATTTGCTCCATCAATATCCTTAAGGCACAGGGAATAAAAGTGTCCCATCTGTTTCTACTCAAATCTAACATTTTTCTCTTTTCCATTTTTTCGACAAATAAAAATACCATTCTTATTGCCAAGCCTCAAATTCTTGCAAAACTCACTGGCCAAGATAATATTCAGTTATCTCTGAAAGCAGACAAGTTGGTGCAATTAAGTTGCACTGATCGTTTATTAAATAAATCACTCTATTCATACACTGACGCTTAGCTCATGAAATTCATTCACAGAATAGTTCCATTACACGGAAGTGATATTATCTCAATCAGAATTAGAAACAGTGATGAACTTTAAAACTTACATTTTCTTGATCCCGTGAAACACTGGCCAGGTTCCTCCAAGCAGTGCCAGTGATAAATAGATAGTCAAATGCATTGTAAGCAGTTAGCATATCATGTATGGCCTGTGCCACATTGTGCAAGCTTCCTGAGTACATCATTTGTAAAATGTATAAAGGGATGGCATTTGCATTTACATTAGTGTTAGTCTTAGAATATATTTCACATTGTCCATTCCTTTTGGGGCTTATCACCTGGATAGAAATGAAGGATTCAGCTTTTCTCACTGTGTGCCAAAATGATCATATGTACCATCAGACTGAGGTGAATCTGCAAGTTGTAACATTGCAATTACCTCTTGGACTTGCTTGCAAGGCCATGAGCGTATGTTTTGAAATGTCTTTAAAATTATTCTTTGATCATTCTTCACATGTTGCTGTGGAGTATTGTGTTGTAGATTCAGAGAGATTTACTGTACAGAAACAGACCCTTTGGTCCGACTTGCCCATGCCGCCCAGATATCCTAACCTAATCTAGTCCCAATTGCCAGCACTTGGCCCATATTCCTCCAAACCCTTCCTATTCATACACACATTCAGATGCCTTTTAAATGCTGTAATTGTACCAGCCTCCATCACTTCCTCTGGCAGCTCATTCCATACATGCACCACCCTCTGTATGAAAAAGTAGCCCCTTAGGTCTCTTTTATATCTCTCCCCTCTCATCCTAAACCTATGTACTCTAGTTCTGGACTACACCACCCCAGGGAAAAGATCTTGTCTACTTATCCTATCCATGCCTCTCGTGATTTTATAAATGTCTATAAGGTCACCCCTCAGCTTCTGACACTCCAGGGAAAACAGCCCCAGCCCTTTTAGCCTCTCCCTATAGCTCAATCCTCCAACCCTGGCAACTTCCTTGTAAATCTACTTTGGGTTTCCCTGAGCACTTGAATGTCTTGCATATTTTAGCCCAGTGTCCTCCCGTGGGACATTGCTTATATATGTCATCAAATGCCAAACAGTGTTTTGGTGGATGAAACAATTCAGATTTTGTGCAAAATCTGGGCATTTGCAGTTCTTGTTGACAGCTGCAATAGTATTTGCAGAATCACTTGCAAATGTTGCAATCCTAACTTGCATCTAGCCTTGTGTCAATGTTGCAATATTTAGCTTTGTTCAGAGAGTGCCTTTTAGAAAGATTTGATAGCTGTAGAAGCAATGGCCACTTCCTTCAGCCTTTCAGCTTAGTTATCTTCGATGAAATCACACTTATTACTATTGCGTCTCCACGTGAATTGGTTGTTCACCTGCCTGTTGGTGGTATGATATATACTCAAGCCTCTGATCCTATGTTGATATTCTATGAATTGGAAAGCCTTGTCTGAATTTTTACAGTCATCACTCACTTTAATTCCTCTCAACTCTTCATTCCCCAAAAGCAATGATACTTTTGACTGCCTGTCTCCCTTTGCCAGTTATTTGCTTATCTAAGAAGACTGATCGTTTATTTAAGTAACTAGAGTTCATACTGAATGTCATTCGAATGTCAGTCCATGTTCAGATGCCCTCTTTACATCCTTGCGATGCTTCTTAGCTGCCAGAATACACTTGTATTGCAGTAAAGATTCTATTGTTTCTTTATTTTTGTTGTAGCTTTAAATGTTGTAAGTTTGTGCCTCTAGGTGGATTTTGCAACAAAAACAAGCTGTAACATCACACATTCTGTTTTCTTTGCTTCCCACTACTTTCAAAATAAGATGACAGAATCAACTGATTTCTTGAAAAGGCTTTTGATAAACAAAATCATCTTTAAACATGTTTTTACTCTCTATTTTGATGCATTTCATTCAATGAATGCTTTAGTGGGTTCAAGCTATCCTTTTAATATCTTTTAAGATGCCCATTTTTAAAACCAGATCAGTTGTAGCCTCTTGCTTCTTTCTAAGGAGACATAGAATACTCTGAACTGTTCCTTTCATTTGTACAGCTGTGGTGTCAGTCCTAGTTATTGAAAAGTGAACTTTAGCTCTGAACTTAGACAGATGATGGTGACTATTAGAAATAAAACTTTTCACATCCACTACTGGTGAACTCTTCTTTAAGTTGTCTGAAACCTACATGTACAATCTGGGTTATATACTTAGATTATTGATGTTACTTATATAGTTAACTGGTTGACTAATCAACATACTGACGATCAAATTACTTTACAGAGACGAAGATGAAAATCGTTTATACACAGGATTCATATATTGTGATGGGAACCTAACTGTCTTAAAGGTATAGTGCCTTTCTGAGATATGTGCAATAATACATTTATATATGCAATTGTTGAGCTACAGTAGCAGTACCATAAAGTGCCTAAATTGAAAGATGAGGTATTGTTCCTCATATGCTTGGGGATTCGCACCAATTACTCTATGTGGTAGACACCATAAATCTGGGAGTAATCGAAGACCAAGCACTACATACTCTTCCCAGATGACTGATAAAATCTGTTCAGGCTGCCAATGTGTAAAAACTACTAATGTCCCAATTATGAGCGATGTGCAGTCATCCCGTGTGTAGCTAGATGAATGGTGTAGCTAGCATTGTTATTCTCTGCTTTTGGTCCTTAGTCTTCATTACTGCACTGTAAATGCACCAGCTCATTTACAGTACAACTCTGCTATGATTGAGGGGTGATGTGATCAGTAGCATTAATGCTGACATATGAAAAAATATAGCAATAAACCATCTCGTTGCATTTAACAATCCAATAACCTAATAATTGAAAACACAACCAAACAACGAATTTAACAAAAACAGATGTTCACTGTCTGGCAACTTTATATGAGGAAGGCCAATTCCTGGATGCAGGGATAACAGAATTCTTTTTTCTACAAATGTTTTTCTCTACACTGAAGTCCTTCCAAACAAAATGACCCTTATCCAATCTACTCTGACAATGTCTCTGAACTGCCTTAAGAACTCTGTGCATGGACCCACTGTGGGAATTCAAGGATCGAGGAGACCAAGATACTTAACAAAAACAGTATATTTAAAATCCTATACACTATTAAAGCCAATACAATACTGTATAATATGATAACAGCTTAGGAGCTATTCCAGAATAAATATTGTGTAACAAATGGAACCACAGTTCCGTTCCAACACCTACAAATTGAGTAGAACTGAATCTGATCCCTGAGAGAAGAGGCTGTAAAATTTTCAGTTCTGGTATGAAATTGGGTGATGTATAAGTTTTTCACTGCTATCAGCTCAGATCGAGCAGTAGTGCTGTCACATGAACAGACAAATAACAGCACAACATGCTATCTCAAGTGGTGGCTTTTCTCTACAATATGGTAACGCAACAAACTGCTATCAGTGGAGGCTGCACACATTTTCCCTGGTTGCAGACAACAGCCCATCAGCCATCAGTGACATTTGCATACCGTTGTCCTCGACAGTGCAAACTCAAAACAAATATTTGGGAGGAAGATAAAAACCTGAGGGAGGCGACTCAACAGCCACCTGAACCAAAGGCAATGCAATCCCTCGTAACCCTGTCTCCCAACGTGTTCTATATGAAAATCAGCACCTGTAGTATGGATTTCCTGAGTATTCTCCGCTTCCTTCAAGGATCACTGGTTAGATTGCCTTACATTCAGAATCACTGGGAAAATGTGAGCTGTGAATGCGGCTCATCAGTAGGTGAGAGGGTTCCTTGGCTGCTGTAGGACTTGAATCTAATAGAGTTAAATAAGTAACAATGCTATCTCCAGTTGAAATAAATTCATTGTGTTACTTTGTCATTCAATTGCCCATGGTTCACATTGAGTGTGTAGACTATAGGGCATTTATTTCAGAGGAGGGTTTGTAACACAACAGCAGCATTCCTATCTCTAAGCTGGAAGCCATGGGTTTAAGTCCCAATAAGGACTCGATGGCTACAGAGGGTGTGTTCATAGTTTGGCCAAATAGGTTGATGTTTCAGCCACCAAATACTTCCAATGCAGCTAAATAGCACGTGGTAAGATTGGGAGAATTTTCTCGTCAATCAATCTGGCAAACCACTGTCACAGTTTATCATTAATCAAAATCATGGATCAATCCAATGGAGTTCCAGGGTCACCAACATCCTTTTAGGACATGGTACCTGGAGAGAATTATTTAATGTGGATTTTTAAAAAACCTTTATTTTATAGCTTTCAGTGGCTCGAAAAATGACAATTAGATACATATTTTAATTTATATTTATATGTTAAATTTACATCTCTTTCTTAGTCACAACTTGATCTGACTAGGAACATGTCAGCAGCAATAAGGATGAGCAAAAAATATTGACCTAGCCAGTGACATCCACATTCATGAATGAATGTTTAAAAAGGATCCCAATCACACAAGTCCAACCATTTTATCAATTCACAGTAAATGACCTCGAAATCAGAAAGGCCCACATGGATAATGTGACTTCCCAAGTGAAATATTTTGCCAGTGCACTATGGAGTTACAGTCAGAAGTTTGGGCAAATATACCTTATTAAAGCAGTCCAGGGCACTTTGTGGATTGTAACAATTATTGCTTTGTCTGAACCATGACAGCAAAAATAGAAATTCTTCTGTTCCTTAGCCTTATGCTGTAACTTCCTCTTTATCACCCAACTGAGTGCCCCATTCCTTATCGACTGCCAATAAAACGTGATGGTTGCATTAGCACCAGCAATTTCTGCAAACCAGATGATCAGATGCAAGCCATTTGTTCATATAATTAATAACACTTTGAAACACTTCGAAACATTCCAGCAGATTTGTGGATAGGTCGTATGATCTCAATATTTTTTTTAAAAATCGGGTATATTAAATGGATGTTGGCCATGAAATGACTCAAAGCATCTTTCCTCATCTCTGTTTAAAAATAAAGGGATGTCAATTTAAAACAAAGGCACCTAGTTCTAGATTCTCGGACCTATTTAAAACAGGGATGAGGAAACCTTCCTTTCTCAGAGGGTTGCCTGTTTTTGGGATCCCCTTCCTCAAAATTCAGTGGATGCAGAATTTTAAAATATTTTCAAGGCAGGTTCTTGATTCCCAAGGGAATGAAAAGATTATTGGGATATGCAATGATCCATAGTTGAGGTTAAAATCAGATCAACACAATCTTATTGAATGGAAGAGCAGGATTGAGAAGTGGCCTACTCTTGTTTGCATGAAGCATTACAATGAACATTATTTTTGATCACTGACATTAGAGAATCCCAGCATTTCTTTATCAAATCTAATTGTATGTTTTGTTATATTCATGAATAGTTTTCAATCAGGTTTCAAACAAATGGGATGTATAATCACTCGTGTTGGTTACAAGGATTTGATTACAAACTAGCTAGCGGAAGGTCATTGCCAGCTAATATATTTCTATGGGCAAATTACCATGTAGGCCTAGATTCTTGTTCTGGGTTGAGACCCAACATCAGAATCAAATCCAAGAACCAGGTTTGCACCATATTCGAAATAGTCATCCGAAACAATTCTCAAAGAAATGGTTAACTCATGGCATGTGGTTGAACTTAATGTCAACTAAGGACAAAAGGGCTCCTGACTTTCAAAGGCCAATAAAGGCCTTCCAGTACTGAAGAAGCTGCAGCCTATCATTGCACAGGTAGGAATGACCTCCACAATGTTTAGGGGATTGGTCTAGATCATTAAAGACTTGTACTTCCCAACCCCTCAGACATGTTCTGAACCATAACATAAAAGACAATTTAAATCTGTCAATTAATTTTCTTATGGACAATTGTTAAAAATTACACCATCACCAATTGCCTGTTGATCCTGGGTTCATCCCTCTGGTATTTTTGAATAAGGTTATAGCATTTGCAAACTTCCTTTTCTCTGGCACTGCTCCCATTTATAAGAATGGTTGGAATTCTTTGACCATAGCCTCTAATTTCCATGCTCAGTAGTTTAGGATGCACCCATCCAGACTAGAAAGGCAGGTATCCAATATTGCTACTACTCCCTCCTTTACGACTACATTAACAGCATTCTCTTCACTAGTGAAAGCATGTGTGAAGAACTCATTTAGTACCTCAGCCAGGCTCCTGACTGCGCAAGATTTCCTTTTTGGTTCCTAATTAGCCCCATTTTCCTTTGACTATGTGTTGATTAAAAAAAAGTTTTGAATTGTTTTATATCAGCTGCTAATTTACCCTCATACTCTCTTTTTACCCTTCTTATTCTTTTCTTTAATTCTTTTCTGCACTTTTGATATTCACCTTGGTCTTTTATTATACAATGAACCTCAACACATTTGTTTTGTATCTTCATGTACGCTTGGTTTCCTCTGGGCAGCTGTGGGGAAGTGTTCGGAAGGACAAATAAGTTGATCAGTGACCTGTTGGACAAACATTGTGAGTTCTCTTTCTGTTGCCACGCGTCCTGGTGTCAGACTTGAGCCCAGAGTTTTGTGAAATGGAAATTGTTTAAGTGGGGTATAAAATTTCCAAATTGCAGAAATGAAACCAGACAGACCACCTGGTATCCATTTAGGCTCTGGAAATGGCAATGGCAATTTGGATATTTCATACACCACTTCCACAGGTTCTCTTTAACCACTTTGCTTGTATTTTCCTCAACAAACTCTAACTAATTTCTGTTTCACAAAGCTCTAGGCTCAGGTCTGACACCAGGACATCAGAAAGAGAATTCACGATATTGTCCCACAGGTCACTGATCAACTTGTTCGTCCTTCTAAACACTTCCCATGGCTGCCCAGAGGAAACCAAGCGTACATGAAGGTACAAAACAAATGTGTTGAGGTTCATTGTACAACAGTCCTTGCCATTAATTTCTGGGGCTTAGTGCCAACATTTGGAGAGCTGTATCACAGACTAGTCAAGCAACAGTCTGACATAGTTATTCTCATGAAATCATACCTTACAAACAATGTCCTATGCGCCACCACAACATCCTTAGGTTTGCCCTGACCCACTGGCAGGACAGATGTCACAGAGTTGGTAGCATGGTGGTATGCAGTCAGGACGGAGTTGTCCTGGGAGTCCTCAAAACTGACTCCAATTGTGAGGACCCATGAAGTCTCATGATACCAGGTAAAACATGGGCAAGGAAGCCTGGTACAATCCTTCCTGTGTTGGTGAATCAATGTTCCTCCAAATTGAAGGACATTTCGAGGAAGCACTAACAGTGACCAGGGTGTTGAATGTACTCTGGGTGGGGAATTTCAATGCCTACCACAAGTAGCTAGACAGAGGCACTACTGATTGAGCTTGTCAAGTCCTACAGGACCTTGCCAGGAGCAGAACCAGAGAACCTACCAAATGGGACTACTTGCATACCAAATAGTATAAACAGCAAATGATGCACAGAGCTAAGTGATTCCACAATCAGTGGATCAGATCCAGGCTTTGCAGTCCTGCCACATTGTGGTGGACCATTAAACAACTCACTGGAGGAGGAGGCTCCACAAATATCCTCATTCTCAAAGGTGGGGGAGCCCAACACATTAGTGCAAAAGATAAGGCTGAAGCGTTTGCAACAATCTTCAGCCAGGAGTGACAAGTGGATGACCCATCTTGGCCTCTTCCTGAGGTCCTATTGCATCACAGATATCAGTCTTCAGCCAATTCCCTTCACTCCACATGATATCAAGATACGGTTGGAGGTATGGATACTGCAAAAGCTACGGACTCTGACAACATTCCAGTAATTGTACTGAACACCATAGCGCTATTGTTCTATAACTTGCTATAATCCTATCAAGCTGTTCCAGAACAGCTCTATTGTTGGTATCTATCCGACAATGTGGAAAATAGCCCAGGCATGCCCTGGCCAGTTACCACCCCACCAGTCTTCTCTCAATCATCAGTAAAGTGCTGGGAATTGTCATCAACAGTGCTGTCAAGCAGCACCTGCTCAGCAATAACCTGCTCACCAGTTTGGTTCCACCAGTGTCCCTCAGCTCCTGAACTCTTTACAGCTTTAATCCAAACATGGACAAGAGAGCTGAACCCCAAAGGTGAGGTGAGAGAGACAGACTGTGACATCATGGCTGCATTTGACCAAGTGTGGCATCAAGGAGTTTTAGCAAAACTGGAATCAATGAGTCTCAGGAAGGATTTCTCTCTGCTGGTTGGAGTCAGACCTGGCACACAATAAAATGGCTGTGGTTGTTGGAGATCAGTCATCTCAGCTCCAGAACATCTCTGCAGGAATTCTTCAGGGTAGTGTCCTAGGCTCAACCATCTTCAGCTGCTTCATCAATGACCTTCCTTCATAAGGTCAGAAGTGGGGATGTTCGCTGATTATTGTGCAATGTTCTGCACCATTTGCAACTCCTGAGATACTGAAGTAGTCCAGGCTCAAATGTAACAAGATCTGGACAATTACCAAGCTTAGGCTTAAAAGTAGCAAGTAACATTCATTCCACACAAATGCCAGACAATGATCATCTACAATAACATACAGTCTAACCAAGGCCCCTTGATATTCATTAACATCCTCATCACTAAATCCCCCACTAGCATTGACTGGGAACTGAAGTGGGCTAGCCAAATAAATATAGTGGCTACAAGAGCAGGTCTGGGCCTAAGAATTCTGCAACAAATAACTCTTCTCCTAACTTCCTGAAGCTTGTCCACCAACAAGACACAAGTCGGGAGTAATGATGGAGTACTTCCCAATTGTCTAGATAGGGACAACTCCAACTACATTCTAGAAGCTTGACACCATCCAGGTCAAAGCAGTCCGCTTGATTGGCACCACATCCAACTTAGCGGTAATATGCACCATCTACACGGTGCACTGCAGAAATTCACTAAAGTTCTTTAGACATCATCTTTCAAATGCACAACCACTTCCATCTAAAAGGACAACGACAGCAGAGCCATGGGGACACAACCACGTGCAACTTCCCCTCCAAGCCGCTCATCATCCTGACTTGGAAATATATCACCATTCCTTCACTGTTGCTGAGTCAAAATCTTGGAATTCCCTACATAAGAGTATTGTGGGTCAACCTACAGCACGTAGACTGCAGTAGTTCAAGCAGGCATCTCACTACCTTCTCAGGGACACCCAGGGATAGCCATAAATGCTCAGCAATGTCCTCATCCTGTAAGCAAATTTTAAAAATTTGATGGAACACCTAAGATCATGAGGGAATTTGATTGGGTGGACACCAGGAGGTGGTTTCTTTAGGAAAAACCTGAATCAGTTTAAGAAAAGGGGATGTCCCTTTTAAGACTGGGTCATTAGTCGTAGAATTCTCTTCTTAGAAAGCAGTGTTGGCTGGTTAATTGAATTTATTCATGATTGAATTTGATAGATCTTTGATAAATAGGGAGTCAATGGTCACAAAGGGCAGACAGGAAAACGGAGGGTTAAGATCAGAACCATCAACCATGGAGCAGATGAAAGGGCTAAATGGCCTACTCTTGGGTTCTCTCTTCATGTGTTCTAACACATGAGATTGGGTACAATCTACTGAGTCAAGAGACCTCCATACCCTAACATATTCAAGCACATTCCCTCTTTTAGAAGGATGGATCTCAATTCATTGTACAACCTTGAGGGCCACTGAATTTTCCCAAAGGCTCAGGGACCCTGATGTCAAGGTCAAACAGGAAGCCACATGTCCAAGCAACAAGACTTATCAGATCATCTTCTGTTAGGCAGCCTCCTCACTGGCTGCCTCAGCATTCTCCCAATGATGCAGTCATTCAGAGGGCTTAATTAGAGCCAAAAAAAACTACAGATACTGGAATCCAGACTGGACAAGCAGGAGGAACATAGCAAGCCAGGCAGCATCAGCAAGCTGGGAGTTCTCAAACTACAGTAATACTATTGTGGGTGGTAGATGCTGGTGAATGAGACCAGAGATTGTGAGGTGCATCAACAAAGAGTTGAACTTGCTGGCCAACATAGAGGAGCTGGACTGAAGACTCCCAAAGCTGTTAGGGATATGTAGATGGCTGGGTGGGGGGGGGGGGGGGGGGGTGGAGGGATGTCAATGGGAACTCCCTCACCATCGATTCACCGATGCTGCTGAGGACTACCAACCCCCTACCGCCCCAAAACTGGGGAATGGGGCCTCCGGTTTTGGTAGTCCCCTGGCCAGCCTCACCTGAGTTTCAGGAATTTGTTGAATTGATAAAACACCAGCAGTGACTCAAAATGTGGGACCTAAATACCAGCCCTCATGGAGTTCTCTTCTCCTTCAGAGGAAGTGAGTCAGGAATGAATCAGGGAGCTGTTCTGACATGGCTCCCTGCTACTTTCCCAGCACCTCCAACACATTGCTGAAAACACCAGACAACAAAGCCCAAGCTTCTCCAATCCAAGCTCTCAGCAATTTTATTGCATTGTCCGTGACTTGATTTGAATATTTTATATTGTAAATCATCAAAACAACAAAATCTATTTTGGAACCAACTGTGTCAAGTTGCTGGTTGAGTTCACATCCATTCTTAAGTGTAATGTACTTTGCACAGTGTTGTATCTGTATCCTCTGATCCCATTCAGAAGTATGCTGTATTCGCTGCACCATCAAAAATCACATAAACATCCCCAATTGCAATGGAATGTCTGAATTTAATTAAAAGCATGAACAAATTGATATGACTGGAGAGGATTCAACTGAATTAACATTTATTGTTGGTCTGGGTTTTTGTCCTTGAGGCAGGTAGGGTTATTGAGAAACATTCCCAGAAATGTCTGGATTTTTATTTCGGTGGTGATAGGGTGGTGGATAGTAGATTGATTTGGTTCAGCAAACCCCAGGAAAAGTTTGGAGGCAGTCACAGAGCAAGCTGGCTGTGGTGCCAGGCTGTTTAACAGGCCTGTCTTTATGCTGTGGAACTTCACCCCACTTCAAATAAAAACAGAAAGGCCATCGAGTCCTTGCACCTTATGTCCTTGCATCTCTAAACAACACATTCCTGACAACAACCCCATAAAGCAACCCCAATGGCCCCTTATGCCCCAATGTCAGGGGATGTCCCCACCCAACATTCATGGCTCTTCTCATCCCTCATGGCAAGATATGCCCCTCCCCCATGGCCCCATGTCACCTCTGTGCATATTCACCCATCAGTTAGTATATAAAAGCAATGACTCATTTCATGACAGTAGGATGTGTCTTAAAAAAAGCTTTAAAAAGACATTCATTGAAAATTGCCACTGTTTAAAAACCATCCTCCTCCTCTATAGGCAACGTTAATCATCTTTGCTTCAATAACTGAAATTGCTGGCTCTTGAAAGCTTTTGGCCTTGTGGTATTACATATGGTGCATTTGATAACAGAGTCCAAATAAGTAATATCATCGGGATGGGGTGGGGGCAGAAGAAAGAGCTGGGAAAATATAGTTTTTGGTAGGCAGTCCAAAATTAGTCCTGATATGCAGATGTGAATGTGTTCCTGCCAGATAATAGTGTTTAATGTGTTAATTGTTTAAATAGATATGGATTTAATTTCAATGCCTTGGAACTAAAGAAAATTTCAATTGCTCAAGTATATTCTGTGTTTTAATTCTTGTAATTAAAAGTGCATCATCTTACGAATGTCTTGTTCCAATGTGTCTTGAACTATCTTGTAAGTAACTCGATACAGTTCTGATGAAAGGGCATCAGCCTGAAATACTGACACAATTATAAACAGGGAGGTGGGGAGGAAGCAGCTGGGTGGTAGCAACAGATGCAGTTTTGAAGTCAGGAAAGCTGGAAGACATTTCTCTCAGATCCTGCCAAGCTTAACAGCAGGATCTGATTTCTATGTTCTGTCTGTGTCTCCCAGCCACAGCCAGGCAGAGGGAGAGTTCGGACTTTGTGAGGTGACACCATTGGGAGACTGCAAGAAATTGGAGGAGGAAGGGGTAGAAAATTGCGAGGGACGTGGAAAGAGGGAGGCAAAGCAAATGGCAGGCATGAGAGGATATTGGGAGGCTACTGGATTGCAGCGCTTCATGGGGTTTGATTGCTTGGGAGGTTAACGGTTTTTCTTGGCAGAGGAGGGAGAGGCATTCCTGTTCATTCTGGTCCACAAGCTGTGCTAAACAAACACTTCACTGTTCCAGGCAGCAGAGCTTGCTTCCCCTGAAAGAGGGTGAAAGACATGTGGAACACAGCCTCATTAACATATTTAAATGCATGATGCACTTCCTGGGGGCCTGGTTGTCTCCATGAAAACAGGAAGCAGCTAGATTCAGGGGCTGGAGTGATGCATACGGGTTTATGATTCTCTTTACATTTTTGACTTGTCACCTGACCCAAATCTGTCCAGGTTTCAGATTCAAAATTCTCACCATTAATTCTGTGAATTGGCCATGTTAAATTGTCCATAGTGTTATGTGCATCATTCAGAGGGAAATGGGTCTGGGTGGGTTACTCTTTGGAGGGTCGGTGTGGACTTGTTGGGCCGAAGGGCCTGTTTCCACACTGTAGGGAATCCAATCTAATCTAATCTAATTCTACTCTCTCTTTCTCTCCATTGATAGTGTATGACCTGCTGCAACATTTTCTATTTTCATCTTTGTCATATTAAAGAATTGAAACCCAAGCGGTGATTATGATTGACAGCAATCTCTTAGTCTTTACGCCAAACCTCAGGATGAGAGCTAGGAATAGAGTCAACTCCCAAACGGGAGGCCCAGTAATCCAATGCCTCATTAATACTGCTCTCCACTCTTTAAGGCAACATCAATAAATGAGCATGTGATCTGGCTTATTAGAGAGAACTTAATGGGATGTGCCAATCACTGAAAATGGGAATTGGTACTGCACAACTCCAGATAATGCACTGATGGCTGGAGCAGATGTCAACAACAACTTTCATTCTCACAGCATGAAAAACTTAATTTTCTTAACAGCACAGTGGCAGGGCTGAAGCCAAATCTGCCAGTGTGATTCCATAAGATATCATATAGGGCAGCTAACAACGTAGCGCAGAGGACGAGCATAGATTTAATTGGCTGAGTGTCTCCTTCTGTGCTGTAAATGACTGTCACTCTAATGCAATCACATGGATAATACCAGATTGGCTTTGATTATTAGTGTTTCCTCAACTAAGCTAGTTTAACCGAGGTTTCGGGTATTTTAAATCATCAAAAGTTCACTGGAAAAGCACTCAAAAGAATTTATTGGGTGGACTATAATCGATGATCCACAGGTCCATCTGGGTCATCTAGTGGAGCTTCTGTCCATGTTGGGGAAGATAGGCCACGCCCAATGAAGCTTCAGAAAGCCCAGTAGATTAGCAGAGGTGTCCGGGAACCCCGCACTGCCTGATCCTACCTCCTTCCGAAGACCCACAAGCCTGACCACCCCGGCCGACCCATCGTCTCAGGCTGCTCCTGCCCCATCGAACTCATCTCCACCTACCTCGATACTGGCCTTTCCCCCTTGGTCCAGGAACACCATATATATGTTCAAGACACCACCCATGCCCTCCACCTACTCCAAGACTTCCGTTTCCCCGGCCCCAACCCCTCATCTTCACCATGGGCATTGTGGTGAAACGGTTAAAAATTATGTCCCAATACATGTGTGAATCTAACCGGAATGGAGGTGTTGCTTAGTCCCGTGTGAATCTTATTACACACCTCCCCGTGTGAATCTTCTTATCTGTATGTAACCAGAATGGAATGTGTTTTTTAGCCTTGCTCTGCTGTTCACATGAATGTTTATATCTGGAAAAGAGTATATCAGCTGGAAAAGTCTCCAGTTCGGTGAGTCTGCTCCGGGGTTACGTTTAACCGCCGAGCGTGGGTTGTTGGCAACCGCTCTACGAGAACTGACGGCTCCCAGTTCCGGTAACATGTAGAGTGAGTATAAGCCAGACCCGTTGTAAGATGAGACCTGGTTGTGGCGACGCTGCGGGGAATAAAAATGCTCATATTCTAGCAGACTCGCCTCTCGGTCGTTTGTTCTGTGTCAGACTACTCTCCTACGAACCTGACCTTGAGAATTTGTTAAAACAGGGCGGAGAGGTCGGGAAGAAGATCTCAGGTTAGGAAGGCGGTGCTGAATTCGATGGATTTGACTGAGACAAGGTGGGGGGAGGGGAAATGAGGAAACTGGAGAAATCTGAGTTCATCCCTTGTGGTTGGAGGGTTCCCAGGCAGAAGATGAGGCGCTCTTCCTCCAACCGTCGTGTTGCCATGGTCTGGCGATGGAGGAGTCCAAGGACCGGCATGTCCTTGGTGGAGTGGGAGGGGGAGTTAAAGTGTTGGGCTACAGGGTGGTTGGGTTGGTTGGTCCGGGTGCCCCAGAGATGTTCTCTGAAACGTTTCGCAAGTAGGCGGCCTGT